>NC_051180.1:96442110-96544604 GCF_013339695.2 Rhipicephalus sanguineus | reverse complement strand
AGACGGCAAGAAGTTATTTTGCATCCCGCGGGGCAAACAGAACCTAACCAGAAGAAAAGTGTGGTTGCACAGAATTGGACGGAAAGACTTCGAACCGTCGGCCACTGCAACGACAGCGGGTAAGTAACGCGACACAAAGGCGCAAGAAAAAGCATACGCGTGCATGTGCCGAGCTGCAATAGCATTTTATTCGTGCGCGCTGGTTTTGATGGCCCACATTTGTCACGATATTACATTCTAGTGCTTTATGAACCCGCTGACGTAGGTCATGCAGTACGAACCTAGCATGCAAGTAAATAAAGCGAGGGAAGCGCACTAACTCGCCGAAGATATCCGCATTGTGTTGCACGCGATCAAAATTTGTCCGCCGCCGTGGTATGACAGTTACTGCGGTTACGGTGCTCGGAGCTGACCGGAAAGACGCGGTTCGATCCCGGCCTCGGCGGTCGCATTTTCGATGGAGGCGAAATGCTAGAGGCTCGTGTACGGCGCGTATTCAGGCACGTATAATAGAATCCCAGGTAGTCGCGAAATTACAGGAGCAGTCCACTACGGCGTGCCTCTTACTCATATCGTGGTTTTGGCACGTAAAACCCCAGCAATTATTATTATTGTTATAGCGATAAAAGTTCATAAATTTCGGCAGTGAGTTCTACTGTTAGACTTTTCCTATCTCTGCGCAGCGTTGTTAACTTCGTTTTACAACATGTTGAAGAAAGTCGTTTCCAAATGCATGTAATACGAGCGCGAATAAACGAGATGTAAAATGCCAAATGTAGGCGATGAAAACATTTTTTCACGCTCTCTTTTTCAATGTTTGTTGAAATAAAGGCACAGCTTTAGCAATTTTGGGGGCCTTATTTCGGCCTTCATTACAGTCAGGCGTCAGTAGCTTTATTTTCCTAGCATGTTGCAGATATTTTTCCACCAGCTGAATGCCGTGCATTTAACCTGGGCGTCGTCTGCTACAGGAACTTTCTAGGTGGCGCGCGCGGCAGATGTCGCTACCTTAAAAATTATGGAGGGACCTTAGTTGTTCTTGCTCTTCGAGTTATATGCGCTTGCTTTAGCACTTGCGGCAGCTTGCGCAACTGCGCCTCTGTAAGGCTGAAAGGTGTCTCTGTCCGGAAATAAAGGAGTTGCTGCGAGATATATAGATAGATAATGTCTACGGACTATTATAATGACCGTACTGAAAAAAAAAAACTCATTATTTACAAATCTTTACTGCTCTGTCTTTTGAAACTTTTGTCAGTTTCCACGTTAACATTCGGCACGTTATCTTAAGTAGAGAGATGTTTGCCTAAAGGATATGGAACAGTTTTTAAGATTGTTCGTTTTAGAAGTTATTCTTTAATTCTCTGCATATGATAACTAGAAATGCTGGAAAAGTCGACGGTCTAACCGGAACAAGCATGGAGGCTTTTCAGGGTAAGAGCTTTGCTGTGCGCTGCTGTATTGGATCCATTGACAGTACTATCCTCGCGATGAATATGCACTCGGCAGACTAAATTCGTGAAAACAATAATACATCTTATTACTGGCACAGCACACTACTCCATTATACTCGGGGCAACTTTCTGTGGCAATGAAGGGAAAGCTACAGAGCCACAATGCACGTATCCTACCGCTAATGAATGTAGTCCCACAATTGGGTCCGTATTTTCTGCGTGAGATACACAAAATATTCCTTCATTTTCTACATGTAGCTTTTAGGGGCGAAGCTCCTTAAGGCGGCACCCGTTCGTCCCTCGCAAGGAGGTTAAAAAAAATTCTGGAGTGGAAGCTCTCGAAACGCCTTGCCAGAGAAAGTGGAGCCGGCTTTTGCCCACCAAAGAGCTCGGTAACATGCTCTGTTCTGGTGGTGCCTTCTTAGAGATCAAATGGCTTTGATCTGTTGGTGTAAGACCTACGTTATTTATGAAATAAAAGATCGTTGTTGCCGACAAAAGTAACCCCGTCGAGAGGAGTAGTGGCGATTGATGTCAAATAAACATTGCAATGACTTTCAGGCTTATTTACGAAAACTAGTAACACAAAGACACAGTTGCAGCAGTATCTGACCCGTAAAAGTTGCCACATTAAACTTCTCTGGCGTGCGTGGAGAACGCTCGCTTTCCTTCGCCAAACGCCGATGGCTTATCGTGCCCCTACTAAGATGGCGGGTGCAGCCGCCATCTTTTGGTGGGCACGGCTTCACTATTGCGCAATAATCGCCACTCCAGCAATTTCTTTAACCTCCTTGGTCCCTCGTAGTCGTAGTAGTCGTAGTGCGCAACCAGTCTTACGCTTTGACCTCCAAGGTGGTGCCGGTGGGAGATTTTTCCTGTGCGTTGTTGAACAATAAAAAATTCGCAGCGTTAGCTAAAAGCCGACTTCTTCTGTCTCTCATTCCCATTAGCAGCCATTCTTTACCTCCAAGGTAGTGCCTGGTGAGATTTCTCCTGTGCGTGATTAAACAATAAAAATTTTGTTCAAAACGCCGTTGATTGATGAAATAAACCAACGAAAAACGCCAGATGTTTTGTAAAAGCAAAACGAAAGAACGCCAGATGTTTCTAAAGCAAAACGAAAAGACGCCAGCTGCTTAACGAAAGACGCCAGATGTTTTCTAAAGCAATGGTTTTCTAAACAATGAAAATTTACAGCGTACATGTAAAATTAAAGTGAGCTGCAAGTCGTCATAACTCATCGAACCTTTAGTATAAACGCGCCCGATCTCACGTCGGTGATGACGTACTGGGCAGAATTCACGGAAGATTCACGGTTTACCGATGAACCTCCGCAGCTTCGCCCACTCATCATCATTCACTCCGTGGATATGCTGTGATTTTTTTTGAGACGGAACGCAGCGCATATATTAGATGTGAAGCATCTTATGGCGGAGTTCAATCCGGTAGTGGTGGTGGTGGTGGTGGTGGTGTGCGGCGTGACCACCCTTACTGCGCATGCGCAAACCTTCTCCACTTCCCCTCTCCACTTCCCTCTCCCCTTTCCCTCTCCACATCACATCACCTCTCCCCTTCCCTTTCCCCTCACATTTCCCTTTCCCACCCCCTCTCCACTTCCCTCTCCCCTTTCCCCCTCACCACTCCACCTCTGAAACACGGGCTCTACATGCCGAAACACTGCTTCGCATCGCCTCATGGTCCCCTTTAGCGGGAGATGGTGTGATTTTTTGTATCTCTTTTACTTCATACGTTGCCACTTTGCGTTTTTGCGTGCTTGAAAAAGTCGCGCCTTTTATAAGCAGCGTTTGCGTCGAAATGCAACGCTATAGCCATCACTTACCACGGCATTACGAGACGCGCACCAAACCGGACTATACTTCGCGTAGCAGTACATGTGCAGACGCTCCGCCCCCGTAGCTTTCCCTTCACTGCCACAGAAAGTTGTCCCCGAGTATAGGATCATTAATTTTCTGTGGTTAAAAGAAAAAGAAGAAGAAGAAGCCTTGCTGTTAATCGCGGTGACGAATAGTTATCAGGTGTTAGTGGTGTTGACATATAGAATCTATACTAATTAACGAGTCATAATAGTTGAGAGAGTGACGAAACAAAAAAGAAAAAAAAAGCGCGATGCTACGTCTTCCTAAAGCAGTAGCTTTCTGATACACTTTTACTTGAGCGAAGGATAGGAGTTCTAGTTACGCTGTGATCTCATATTCATTACGCTCGGATCACACATCACTACGTGCACGAACAGCTGATACCGACGATATGGTGGCTATATGCGAAGAAGACAGCTCGTACTGCAAACTGGTCGTTTGCATAGCGTGTTAGAAGAGAGATTTCACTGATATTTGGTATAAAACACCCCTTACCTAAGCTTACGGCTCAGCGACGTGATAGACTGATTTGTGTGCTACATCGACCCTGACTACGTCAGTCGGGGTGGCAATCCGCCAATAGCGACTTTAGCGTACAACGCCGCTGGGGAAACGCGCCACCATAACTCCTAAGACAGCTAAGGCCCTGAACACATGTACGCGTTGCAGCGCGTCAACGCGTGACTTTTTGACGCGGCGTCGCGCCCTCTCCCTATGGGAGGAGAAGGCGCGCGGCCCTCTCCCATAGGAGAGGGCGCGACGCCGCGTCAAAAATTCACGCGCTGACGCGCTTTTCCCTCTTTTCCCCCGCTGACGCGCTTTTTAACCCTCTTTTCAGTGGGGCCGAGAGCTGAACGAAGAACAAGTATACGGTGATGAAGACCATATACCGTTGAAGAAGATCAAGAATTAATATTGTGGTCACAGTATCGCAATTAACTGTTCTGTGATCAGATCAGCTTGTTGAAGCCGTTGATTTTTCAACCAAGTGCCATTTAACTGTTCATATCAGATTATACTCGGAGAATCTGGGAACCAGCGCTCTGCTCTTTGAAAGCAATAATTCTAGAAAGCAGTGAGCGCTATTCGAACATTGTTCGAAAAGGTTGCATGCAAAAAATGCAAAGAGGGAGAAGTAAAATAAGAAATAACAAGATAAATAGAAGCGGTTACGATGATTGCGCAGCACCAACGTTCAAACTAACCACTAAGACGTTCTTCAGCGGCACTGTGGTGATGTAAGATCTACGGGTTACGAATGACGCAATGCTCAGCAAATAACATATAGCCGAAGTTTTCCGGGAGTCGAGACGGGTAGGAGAAGTGGATGGTTTAATGTGGAATGCCGCGAGAACGATGGCAAATTACTGGAAGCGAAGAGAAGGAAGAGATGTAATAAAACGGAAGACCGGTGTGGTCCGTCTCCGTCGAATTCCCTAGATTTTTCGACGCAGTCGCAGATTATTAAAACAAGTGTGCACTTAGAAGAATCGATACCGGAGAGCTAACCAGTTAGTGAGTTAGTCACTCTTCGGCTAACGCGGATCCGCTGCTGTCAAGAAAATAGACGCGCGTACTTAGAGGAATGTAGAAGAAAGCAAATAATCAAACGCGTCCTTCATTTTACGTTCATTTCTTTCTTAGTACTGATAAACCAGATGTCACGACAAAAGAATGTGTCGTTCACATTCTGCTGCACAACGCTGCATTCCAGCGCACTTTTTGAACCTGTCACCAGTTATAGCCAAGCTAAAATTTAAAGAATTCTTTCGCCTATTCCTGGGTGATTCCACGAGATCGAACATGCCTGTCCGGTCGCATTTTTGTTTTGCCTGGGGTTTTTTATATGTTGTGTGGGCACATTCAAAGTGCACGGAACTGAAAATTTTATTTCCAAGAAACGCTCCCAGCGCGCCAAAAAAATATTTGAAGGTGGCGGCGCGTGCCTCCTGTTTTTGCTCACTGCAGTGTTTTCGGAGTTTCCGCGGCCGAATTTAGCGCGAACTATAAAATGATGTGTCGAAAATTTCTTTTGCTGGTTTTAATACGCATTACTGTGAATTA
Source organism: Rhipicephalus sanguineus (assembly GCF_013339695.2). Taxonomy (NCBI): domain Eukaryota; kingdom Metazoa; phylum Arthropoda; class Arachnida; order Ixodida; family Ixodidae; genus Rhipicephalus; species Rhipicephalus sanguineus. The sequence goes on along the minus strand of NC_051180.1, from coordinate 96,539,212 downwards.
CATCCATGCTTTTTTTATGCCGTCCTCAAAAAGAAGAAAATGTGAAAAAATGGCAAAACACGGCCGAAATCAAAAAAAGGGTCCTAGAGTTTGAGGCGCCTTGGCGCCTTTACTATTTCAAACAGAAACTTGAAAACAGGGGTCCACTATAGAAAGAGCCTTTGCAAACATTATACGGAAGATCATTTTCCTACAGGCAGCGCAAAAAAGAAAAAAATAGTTAAAGAAGCGAGTTTTTTCAAAAAAGTACATTTTCAAAAATAAAATAAAAAAAAACTCCGGTCTCAATTTTGACGGCAATTTTTTATCGAAGAGCGCTTATGTCAATGAACACACGGTTTTAATATCATATGTCCTCATTTGCTTTGTTTACGAGATATAACTGGCCAAAGTGACCCTTGCTGTGAGTGCTCACTTCAGTGCGACTGATGGTTGTTAATAGCTTGCATTGTGCGTAAATCGCAGTTTTAATTATTCTGCTGCAGCAAAACCTTGCTCTGGTGGCTTTTCGTCACGAAAAAATGTGTTCTCAGATTTTATTTGTGTCTAGCGTGTGCAAAAGTGGGCTGCTGCCGCCCTCTAAATGGCTCACGTGTAAACAGTTTGCAGCCTACAACCTCGCCTACAATCATCAGAGGAAAGATGGGCGCGCCTGTTCAAGATATCAATCGCTTCTTCTTCCTGAAGGTGAATGCCTGGTCTACCTCATCGCGGTAGATGTAGACAGGGGTTTTCCTGAGGGGCCTAAAGCAATGCAAGCAGACCTCGGCAGGTGTCGCGAAGATCCTCAGCCTATGACAGTAGCTTCTTGGAGGTTAGGCAACCAAAAAAGAGCAAGAGAAAAAATTTGCGCAACGAAAACGTTTTCTCAGCATCTTCTTTTTGTGAACGCGTAAATAATCGGCACAGAACAATCGGACGTAGCCATGGGCCGCGCGCATCGCGTGTAGTGAACAGCTAGACCTAGAGCAGCCGAAACGTTTTATACTGAACGGCGCCGCACAAATTATCTCACATCTTCGCAGCTGTCATGAATGCCTTTGCAGAACTGGTCACGGTTTAACAGTTTATTACTAAGGGTGTCTAAGCGCTTTGGGCTGTAATATTTAATTTGTAGGCCGCACTTCATTGGTCAAACTAAGGGTAATGTCCGTCTGTTCCACCAATGACCTTTGCTGTCCTCGACGTGGGAAAGCACTTTAGTAAAGTGGCAACAAAACATCATAAATTGGGCAGCTTCGGCCACTCACGGCTTAATCATGCCGCACCGCACGTTTTCTGGCTGCTGAAACGCTGAGGTAAAGGTCGAGATGATACAGGAAGACGTTATCTGCGACGCCGAAAACATGTGATAGCGGGAAGTGAAATAAACGGCTCGGAAATCATTGAGCTAACTTTTTTACAAATGTTGTTTAGGCACAGTGCGCGTCGAATGGGGAAGATGGTTAGAGCGTACAATGCACGTAATGGAAGGGAAGCAAGCAGGCAGTGAGAAAACAACTGCATAACAGCGCGCCTGCTGATTGTGGCATTTAGTTACAGATTAAGTTGGCCTTCGCTGCATACAAATGCTTTATTCTGTGTGCAAGGAGAGTTTTGACAAAGTGACCTAAACCATGTGTTCGTGGTGTCTCGTGTGCTTCTGATTAACAAATACTGGCGGGTAAGTTGAGGTTGTAAGCTGCAAACTGCGTACGCGTTCGGCCTTTAGGAGAGCGGCAGGCAGCCCACCCTGATCACGCTAGACACAATTAAAGTTTGAGAATGCATTTTTTCTTGACGACAAGACACCATAGCAAGGTTTTACTGCAGGAAAATAATTAAAAATAGATTTAAGTGCAATGCAAGCTGATGACAATATCGATCGCACTGAAGTGAGCACACACAGCAAGGGTAATTTTGGCCCGTTAAGCTCGTGAACAAACAAATGAGGAATACATATTAACACGGTGTTTTCACTGACGTAAGCGCTCTTCGACAAAAAAAAATGTCAAAATTGAGGCCCTGAGTTTTTATTTTTTGAAAATGTACTTTTTTGAAAAAAACTCGCTTCTTTAACTATTTTCTTCTTATATCGCGCTGCCTGTAGGAAAACGATCTTCCGCATAAATGTTGCAAAGGCTCCTTGAAATACTTGGAAAAAAGCATGGATGTAATTCACATGTAATGTGTAATTAAAACCAACAAGAAAATTTTCGACACATCGTTTATAGTTCGCGTTAAATTCGGCTGTGAAAATCCCAAAACATTGCAGTGAACAAAAACAGGAGGTCCGCGCCGCCACCTTCAAATACTTTTTGGCACGCTGGAGCATTTCTTGGAAATAAAATTTGGGTTCCGTGCACTTTGAATGTGCCCACATAACATATAAAAAAACCCAGGCAAAACAAAAATATCGACCGGACAGGCATGTTCGATCTCTCGTGGAATCCACCCTTTAGAGGGCGGCAGCAGCCCACTTTCGCACACGGTAGAACCAAATAAAATCTGAGAACACATTTTTCGTGACGATAAGCCACCAGAGCAAGGGTTTTGCTGCAGCAGAATAATTAAAACTGTGATTTACGCACAATGCAAGCTATTAACAACCATCAGTCGCACTGAAGTGAGCACTCACAGTAAGGGTCACTTTGGCCAGTTATATCTCGTAAACAAAGCAAATGAGGACATATTGATATTAAAACCGTGTGTCATTGACATAAGCGCTCTTCGATAAAAAATTTCCGTCAAAATTGAGACCGGAGTTTTTTTTATTTTATTTTTTGAAAATGACTTTTTTGAAAAAACTCGCTTCTTTAACTATTTTTTTCTTTTTTTTTTTTTTTTCCGCTGCGCGTAGGAAAAATCATCTTCCGTATAAATGTTGCAAAGGCTCTTTTCTATAGTTGACACTGTTTTCAAGTTTCTGTTTGAAATAGTAAAGGCGTCAAGGCGCCTCAAACTTAGGACCCTTTTTTGATTTCGGCCGTGTTTGCCATTTTTTCACATTTTCTTCTTTTTTGAGGACGGCATAAAAAAAGCATGGATGTAAATTCACAGTAATGCGTATTAAAACCAGCAAAAGAAATTTTCGACACATCATTTATAGTTCGCGCTAAAATTCGGCCGTGAAAGATCCCGAAAACACTGCAGTGAGCAAAAAACAGGAGGCAGGCGCCCGCCACCCTTCACAATATTTTTTTGGCGCGCTGGGAGCGTTTCTTGGAAATAAAATTTCAGTTTCCGTGCACTTTGATGTGCCCACGCAACATATAAAACCCAGGCAAAACCGAAAAATGCGACCGGACAGGCATGTTCGATCTCTCGTGGAATCACCCTCCTATACTCACCCGAAAGAAACAGATCATAATGAAATCTTGCTTTGGGACTTAAACTAACGGATCAGTCGATAACTTTTCCAGAGACATTGCCCAAGCTTCACTTATTTCGCAAAACCACAGTAGCGTTGGTTAAGCGCTGTCTCGCCGGATTCAAAGCTACAGAAACGAAAGTACAATGATAAAGAAATGAGAAAAAAAAATTCGGCAGATCCCACGTACCGTGGAAGTCGATAATATGCGAAGCATGCGGCGGGGAAGGTGACTGTGGCGTAATTTTTTTACTGAGCGAAACGTTACGAAATATGCTAAAATTTGTATAAATTTTATACGCACACACATATGCAGAAGAGACGCATATGTGTTATAAACCAGTTGTTTAAAGTTAAGTAACGCTGCCAACGAAAACGTCGGCATTACCAACACCACAAGCGGTAAGATGATATGTAGTGCTTATACTTGTCCGTTATCGTGGGAGAAAGCACGCACGTATCACCAACCAGTGTGCATGTGTGGAAGGGGTTCCTAACAGTTCTTGAACAAGGTCATCATCACCGTGATCAGTGAGCACTAGACGCTGGTCATGACTTGTTATCGGATCCGGTCGCGATCGCGGTGGCGAGGGGTCCATGTGTAGTGAAGTAGGAGTTATAGTAGAGCTGCTAGAAATCGTGGATGCCTCGGTCATTTCGTCGACAAATTGTCTGTATATAGAGCCGGCGACATGTCGGAATCTGAAGTCACCTATCGCGTTGGTGAGGTTTAGGCCGTTGAGGCTGGTAGGCCTGGATAGGGCTACGTAGAGCAACATCACTGGATGGCGCTTGTCATATTCATAGGCTACCTGGGCGTATGTGACCTACGTAGACAAGTCTACAAAGCGGCTGTCAATCAATCTGTCATCATCCTCGGTCAGCATGAGGCCATCGCCCAGCCTCGTAAGAAATGAAGCGGACACTGCGTCGTTCTGGCGTACTAAGTGCACTTTGCGCTGCGACGATGTGAATATCATACGTAACTTTCGTTAATGTATTCCTCTGGCGTCGAGCAATGCTTCAATATAGCTTGCTGAATCATAGGAATACAAGTGTAATGCTTATTAGACTGCTATGAGAGCGGAGCCAACACTGGAATTACGGACGTTAATCAGATATGACGCCTGTATTGTAGGATTATGTATGTGTGTTTATTGCTTTCTTGTAAAATTAGATAGCCAGCGCCACAACCACAACTGACGTTGCACCAACATTACGCCTGCATAGGCTGTTTTCCAAAGGAGTTTGTAGACCTGGCGTGGCTTTGGGTAGAATACCTGAATTGCCACGCAGAATGCTTGGGTTCGATCCTCCTTGGATCCTGATTTTTCTTGTTCTATTCGTCGGGTCAACGCTGCCGATGTTGGTTTTTCTTAACCCTCTCGCATTTAAATTACTTATGTCTGTTCTCGCCGTACCTGGGTAGATATAAACTGTCAATCACCTGTGGCTCATACCCGTACACCGCGGCAGGTGGTAAACGGGTATGTGCCACACGTGTCTGGAAGAAAGGGTTTGACGACGCACGCGACAGGATTTTCACGTTATCTATGTCATGACCACACAGTCATACTCGTCAAGTCCTCTTACCCTCCCTGCTAATTTGGTCTGCACACAGTTAAAGAGGCGATCACGAGAGCACCCAGACGTAGGCGCTAGATAGATAGATAGATAGAAGATACGTAGATAGAAACGCTCAAAGTGCCAGAGGTCGCTAAGAAATGCTTCGCATTTAAAATACGTCGTTACGTCGTCGTCGACACGAGTGGTGCATATAGCAAAACTAACCTGCAATCGAATCTAATGGCGCAACCTAGTTTACGACAGCATGATGTCATAGTTGTACCAGTGCGTGTGCTTTATCACACGCGAAATAGAAGATATATGCGTCCCCATGGCTATTATTGCATTCGTTCCTCGGCTTATATAAAATTTTTGTTCCAGCAATGCACGAAGTCTGCGCGCTGGTGTATCTTATGTTTACGTATGCAGGTTCAGAGTACGATCTTTTATAGGCAGAAGTGGGCCTTGTGAATACGTCCATCCAAGAACGTGGCTCATTTTTTTTCTTTTTTGTTTATTTTATGAACTGTCCCATACAGTGGTGATTTATATCAACAAAGTCTTCGAAAAGTGAATCCAATGATCATTTTAAGAGCCAGAGAGAAACGAATTGAATCTGATGTGGTGGATCGTTGATTAATCTATCGACACCCTGCGAGTTACACATGTCCGCGGGGATTTCCTCTAATGAATGCTCTGCACACGTACCTGATAAAGTTTCTCGCACTGAAAGCTACAGTGCTAGTTACATACATCACTCCCTGGGTGGTCTTCCCTTGACGTTCTCGGAGAACGCACTACTCCTATATCTTGCAGCCTTATCTCAAGGCTTCCTTATCGAGACAGCGGCGTTGTTGCTAAACGAAATGAGAGCGTAAACGTACATCAAATATCCGCCATTACCTTCGTTTTGTTTTCACGAAAGTCTGTCGGAAAAGGTGAATAATGTAAGTTCGACGCAGCGCTTTCAGAGCCCTGATCGGGTTATCAGGTCTGTTGGAGCGCTAGCTGCTCGAGGCAATAAATCAGGGGTATGCAGCTCGGGAGGTGGAGAGATGCTCGACTGCGTGGTGCTGCCTTTAGTCTGCAATTGCGACGAATACAGCGGTGCGTCTTGGTTATTACGCGATTGTGCAACTGAGGTCGCTCGCCTCTTGCAGCAGTTGGCAACAGCTGTCGGCCGCCGCCTGCCACTATCGTCTGGGCCGCACTAACTAAGGCTACGAGCGCAGTTCGGTGCAGTGTGGCCTGCAGAAACCGCGAGGATGAAACGTGGTTTCAGAGTCTGGCATTACTCTGAGTGTTGTACGGGTCTGTCTCTCTCTCCTCATTTCGTTTTTAGGTGGGTGCATAGTACTTGGACGCACCTCAAAAGACATCGTGTATGCCCGGGTGCAACTATTTTGAAAACTGAGAGCTTTCGGCAAAGCTGGCTTTCCCACTTCAACAGGAAGCGTGAGGGAAGACCGCTTTAACGAATGTCTTCGTGTTGCAGTCGATAGCGCTTTGCAGTCGATGTCGTCATACAGGAATAAAAAAGCACTTATCTGACAAAAATGCTAGCGACGCATTCCTTCAACTTAAAAGAGATAAAATTAGTGTTTTTTTTAACTTGGTGGTAATCGTCAGGACATATACCAGAGCCTACAGTAGTATGTATGTATGTATGTATGTATGTATGTATGTATGTATGTATGTATGTATGTATGTATGTATGTAGTATGTATGTATGTATGTATGTATGTATGTATGTATGTATGTATGTATGTATGTATGTCATGTATGTATGAGAATAAAAAAATAATCACTTTGCCCTACTGCCATTACGGTATCAAATACGTCAACAGAAGTAAACGTAAGCGCGAATTAAACATCGCGAGAGCAGGATGCGAGTATAAGGGGTTGCCAATTCCGTTGGGACATACATGGCAACATGAATCGGACATACATGTGTGCCATCGGAGCGCAATTCACAGAAGGAAAGACTTACGGCGAATTCGAGCTTACGCAACTACAACGCGTCGCTGAGAGCGACCCCCACTCCTCCATTCTCCTTTGAAACGTACCGCTTAAATAATGCGTCGGTCCTCCCTTTGGGCGCAAGGCGACACCGCTCACAGCATCTGCATTCAATGAAGCGCCCGTTCGACGCATGTCGCCAGCTCTGGCGAATGAGCGAGGCGAGACACTCGTCTCGAATAAATTGTCGCTTCTGCAGAAAACGGCCGTTTGCAACCGACAGCCATTACACTATAATGTGAGACTGCTGTCCTTGTCTGGGCAGCTTAGCACCTGATATGAATGCCCGCCGCGCGGCTCTGTTGCGCTTATTGCCCATCGCAGTCTACGCTCTCTCTTTATCTTTTTTTTCTTTTCTTCGACATTTCACAAGTCGAGTTCCTCACTTATTACGCCACAACGATCTTGTTACAAGATTCCGTATGCCGCACTTCCTTCAACTTCAACGGCGCGACGACGCTCCCTTACAAATTGGGTGCTGCTGCGCTGTAAGTCCCCAGGTTGTGCTCTGAATGGCAATACGGACGTCTCGAGTAAATGTCGGAGAGAAGTAACTGCTGGCCAGAAGAGGAGCATATTGGAAAAGCAGAGAAAGCTTGAAATAAGAATTTCCTTTAACACAATGTGCTATAGGGGTTGTATGAACAGCAATAGGTGCCTCATACAGGCTGGCTGGCGTTTCGATAAGTGGACCCATCTTTGTCAAAGGCGCCTTGTCATTCTAGCATTGCAGTTTCAAAAGGATAATTAGTCGATGAGGTCTTGCTACGTGGTGTCGCTACCGGTACTTGCCATGTGCAGAAGAAGATGACAAGGCGGCGTTGACAACGATGTGTCCACCTATCGAAACGTCAGCCAGCCTCTCTGAGGCCCATATTCGTGCTCGTACCGCTATAGCAGATTGTGTTTTCATCCACCGGTTCTCATCTTTACGCTGCATTTGCTTTAACACCGTAACTTGGGGCTACCGACAACTCCGTTAAGTAGAGATTTCAGTGTGATACACTGAAATGAATAACTAGCTATCTGGTCTTCGTTTCTTTCTTCAACCGCTACTACACAGCTGGCGCCTTCCCAGCCGCTCTCACTCCACCGGGATTTTTCACTTTTTAGCGCGCCACCAACAAGCCATACGTACCAGCACAAACACCGCATAAACAGTAGCAATGATCATTTACCACCCACATCTAAAAAAATGTACGATTCTTGTTGTTTCCTCAAGGACAACACGATCGGAAAAAAAAGAGAAGAAAAATGAGAGGAAAAGCAAGCGTTGCCTGCGTGACCCGTGTAAACGCGTAGCATCAGGTTTCACCTCGCTACAACGATGCCCTGCGACGTGCAACGAAAACGCAATCAGGTGATATCCGATATTAGAGGTGCGTGTAAGCGACGCTAAATCTTGTACTTAGTCGGCAGCATTATACTTGCAATGAGATATATAAAGGCTCAAGACACACACACACACAAAAAAAAAAAAAAAGCTCAGGCGCCGAACAGCTTGTATACATACTTACACCAGACGCGGCATTTCTCGGACACCTTTGAAGAAGGATCCACGCAGTTGATTGCACCCGCTACCCCGAACATATTTCTCGCTTCGAATTACTTAAAGCCGTTCCCGAGCTAAGATATCCCGAGCGGTCGCCTTGAACTTAGGCAAGTTCTTATTTTCGCTGTTTGTTTGTTTGTTTGCTTAGTGAAGAAGCCGCTCCCCTACACTCGCATAGCCGTCCCAGGGGGGCTTCTTGAGATTCTTATCAAATCTTGCTAAAGTCCTTATACTGGGCGCTTATGCGACAGGCAGACAGCTGCGCGTCTCAAACGCGATAACGAAGAGATAAATAGAATAAATTACGTACGTCGGAGCAAAGTACTACGCGGTTGCAGGCTAAGCTGAAGCCAGAAACAAGCTAAAATGGCGTTAACGAGAGTGTGGCCGGTGGTGTGTTTCGTAGATATGCATACTGGTTATCCACGATGGGAAAGCGGTGTATATAAGAGCAGCATTTCGCCAGCCCTTCGCAACGAGCACTTAGCGCTGCTCAATTACCGCCGTAATAGAGGACGCGTCACGACAAGGCGGCTGTTGCTTCGGCGCCAGCAACTTGTTCTCCGGTGATGCGGCAAAAGAATGAAGAAGTCATAGTTAAGATGAAGAAAAAAGAAGGTCGTAACGTTCGTGGAAAAAAAGATGCTGTGGAGGGGATATTTGCAGTACTGCTTTCGATGTTAGTTCGCAAGGATGTGGGGTCATTTACTGTGAGACTAAAAGAGTGGACAGACAGACATCGTTGAGAAGACTGCAGAGAGCTCCCATGGCATTTTTTCTACGTTGGTAGAAAAATTTCTGTGGTGGGTTATTCGGTGCTTTCGACATTAGTAAGCAAGGATGTGGCGTCAATTTCGTTGAGGCTTTAAAGATTTGCAGGGGGGTTAGTATGCAAAGTGGGAACATAAGATTGCAGGTGCTTTTTCCTCCCTCAAACAACAACAACAAACAACGTACATGCACACGGCACACTTCGCTCGCCATCAAAACTCTAAAGCCCTGAGGTCGGTGACAACTAAATTACACGCTCTCAAAGAAAAAACTACAACTAAATGACATGTTCTTTTGTCATCCTGTGTACAAAGAAATGCTTGTAAAAGAGGTTTGAATTCCATAATTCGACTGAATAAGTCATGTACTAACCGCTTGTCACCAATAAGCTTTAGCTTTAGTAAACATAAAAAGATATGAGTACCTTTCAGTTAAAAGGGAGAAGCATGCAGCCTCTTCATTTTAACACCAAACCGCAATGATTTAACATGATCCTAAATGATTAATCAACTTGCTAATTTAGTCGCGCTGTCTATATGTGATCTCTATGCTCCCTTGAAGAAGTAGGAGTTTTCATTTATAAAAGCACAAAAAAAAAGACTGAACATTAAATATTTTGCCGAGGTTGACATGAATGTCCAGGCATCTTGTCTACAGTCTATGTTTGGTGAACATGAGACCTGTCTGCACCAACCATGATTCGAAACGCACATAGAAATAAAACGGTGAAGCATAATAATGTAATATGATAAGCAAGCTCGTTCTTTGAAACACTGGGACGCTGCAATGCGTAGTGCTATTATGGTCAAGGGCGCTCATTGGCTTCCTTATAAAGCTCCGGTAGGTTAAAAGCCAAAATTGAAATATATAGCACTGCTTACCCTCTACAATGTGTTTTGTTGCATAGCGACGACGTGGCTGCCTGGGGAATATCGGCAAGACGCGGGTACCGCACCGTGCGTCTAGCGTGAAGCTCGTAACCATGCATAGATTAATTGCACTACCACCGTGATTGGATCACTTTCCATCAGGCCTTCTATGAGGCTAGCTCTACACTGTCTCCAACAACGTTCAATAGGTGCTGCTCGAGTTGGCGCATGGTCAATCGCGACATAAACCAGCGAAAGAAACGGACACACGAAAAGCAACAGAACCAGGAACTGTCCTGTGTAGTTTTTGTTTCTTAATTGTTCTGTGCGCTTCTTTCGTTGGTTTTCTGTAGTAGCACTATTTGAAGCTACAGAAGCTATACAGAGTCACCATCTTGGGTACCTTACCGGGCACTCTACTGGGCACTCTACTAGCCACTCTACTGGCCACTTTGGTGAGCACTTAACCGGATACCTTACAGAGCATCCTCCGGAGCACCTTACCGGACACATTACTGTGCCGGCAAGTAGACTGCTCTTACTGGGTACTCTAACAGCCATCTTCCGGCCACTTTGATGGACAGGAAGCCGACCTAGCGGAAGATCAAGACCCCGGGAAGGAAAACCCAATGAGATTAGTTTAAATAAATGTATTGCGCACCTGAATGGTCACGTGACACTGACGATATCTAGTTAGAGTTTGTCGTTTCACTGTGTATTATACCCATTCCACGGAGCATGCCGAAATGAGCCTTTTCTTTAAGTATCTTTTTGCAACGGATGAACTGAGTCGACAGCTTTGCGTTGCGTGTGTGGAAACAAACTTGCCGCGATGCGGAGGGTAATCTGCAAAGTAGGATATGGGACCTCACCATGCATGCAGTCAGCACGCAGGCGTTTCTACTAGTCTCTTTTTTTGTTTTTCCTTTCTTTCTGCTATTATTTAACGATTCGAACAGCCTCGAAACACGACCACTCTAACGATTAATTACGCGATAAAATGAGTACGACAGAACGCTTCATGTACGGAAGATTAAATCATCACGCCCCGTCCTATTTTACTAGGTCAAACAGGAAGCCTGCATCGAAAAGTAAGTTCGGATGTATATAAGATTGTTCCCGATGTTTTTGCGGAAGTCAACTGGGCGCAGGGGTGTATACACTCGCATTCTTTTCATGGCGAGGCAGGAATCGTAGATATCGGTGTCTCGTGGCCACCCCCACTGAACGAGCAAGATCTATCCGCTCAATTCGTTCGGCTCACGTAGTTGGCGTCGTAAAGATAAATAATCGACCCTAACTGGCGAAGCAGCCCGGCTGGCGTGATCGATTATATGCCGGGGCCCTCGATCGTTCTTCGAACAATCGACACACACACGCACGCACAGCGGGCGGTCAGGTTGTTGTCACACTTTTACCCGCGCTTTAATATTGTTCGTCGTCGGTCGATTTCTTGCTTGCCTTTCGCGCCGAGTCAGTCAGCTAGCTTACGCGTCCTAGTATTTGTGATTGGGGCTCGAAAGTGCGCACACGACATTTCTTCCGGCCGTCGCCGTGTAACTCGAGTTTTCGTTAATGCGCACGCTGGCCCACTTCGAAGACCGGCGGCGCGAGCGGTCACCGTAATTCGTGCGACCTCGACGCGCGCGCAATCGTCGTGTCATGCGTTGTGGTTAAGCGTTGTGACGAGCGATCGCGGGGACAACGCCATACCGAAGACGCGGTCGACGTGTATATAATACATGCGCGCAGGCCTTAACCACATGGTGGCGACGCGCTGTACCGTCGTGGTTCGTTTAATTCGTTGAATTATCTATGCGGTCAGAGCGATGTTCGGTTAGTATACAGTACACAAGACAGTTATCGTCTTAGTTACACGCTGCGGCTGACATCTCAGGAGACCGCGTACCTTCCGCTCGTCGCCAGCACGTGATGACTAACCTCTTTCGTAAGACGTCGAAGTGCGTGCATTCGAATGCCTATACAACGAATATAACTGTATTGCGGAGAATTCCTTAGATGCTGCCTATATCGCGAACGATACGGAGGGCGAAAGAATGGGAATCGATAAAAGTCTCGCTTTTTCTTTGTTAGACACAACCCTAATGAAACCAACAGACAATGAAGCCAAGGAAGGAATAGGAGACGTTAATTGTAGTCTTCAACTGTAGTGCGGTAATTATAATATAAATGTAAAACAATTAATGTGGACGAAAATACAACGAAAAGACAAGAAGGAGGAGGGGTGAATAATATGTCTCCTAAAGCTGCCAGTTGGAACGCATTTTTCATATCTAATATACGGATCATTTCTGACGAGATTTAACTGCCTCGGAAAAAACAAAACAAAACAAAAAAGAACACTATATGAATGTCATTTAGTGGAAGGAGTCTCCTTAACGCATGTAATATTGCGTGGTAGAAGCGTAGAACCGCACCTGATGTGATAGCATGTGAATTGCGCAACGAGTGGGTGTTTTAAAGGGGTCATGAAGCACCCCTTGGGCTGGTTGAAAAAACACATCCCGCGGAAAGCTGACACGGCTATGAACTGCTCTGCCAAATATTACAGTCGTGCGCGCCGCGTAATGGCCACAAGCGGAGCGCGAAGTTGCTGTTTCCCCAGGCACCCTCTTTTCAAACAGAGGCCGGTTCTCACTCTCGTCGGTGGGCGGGGCGTCTGTCCGTTTACGTCGCGGATCTGTCAGTTTACGTCGCAAGAGACATAGCATGCTTATTGGCCGATAGCCGACGTAAATCGAGAGCGGCGTTCGGATCAGATGCGCTTCTTGCCGCGGGGTGCCGCCACTTGCCGGCGCCGCACTCCTCAGTACACGGTAGCCGCACTCGCGCAAGCGAATCACAGCGGGAGAGCGATCGCGTTTCATGACGCGTGCTGACGTAACTTCTTTCCCCCATGCCATCCCTCCCTGTCTAGCTTCCAGTGCGCTCGTCGGCACGAGAAAAGAGAGAAAGCGCTGGGAGCGTGCGCCAAACCCCCGTAACTGCGCTGATTCTTGACGGATTCGAGAAATTTTTGCGGCAATCGATTCGGGAGGCAGTACACTCCGATACTGAGGTCATTAGATCATTACTTGGAAAAATGGTTCATGACCCCTTAAAGGCCCACCCATTAGAAAGCACTCGGGCATAAATAATCATCATTATCAGCAACAGCATCAACCAAGTGTGCTGCTGCGCAGAGAGGAGCGAGTGGCATCTTACGGACGTGCTGTAGGCACTCCGCATCTGTACTTACAGTATGCATTATATGATAGTTTGAAACGGCCAATGTTACGCGCACACACGTTCGTTTCCTTGCGGCACCGTTGAGGTGGCTACCGAGAAGCGAGTCTAGCTAGCAGGGGCGTAGCCAAGGGGGGGGGGGGGGTTGGGGGGGTTCACCCCCCCCCCGAATTTTTTCAGTTTTGCTTGCGCATATATACACGCACACAAACAAACGCACGCACGAACATACATAAAGTATGGTTGAACCCCCCCCCCCCCCCCCCCCCCGAAAAAAAATTCTGGCTACGCCCCTGCTAGCTAGGCTAGCAATTGAGAAAGCGATGCGAACGGGGCCATATTACGCTATGACGTTCTACTCTTGAAGACGAAGCTCAAGCGTCCTCCAAGTTCTTGTTCCGCGGTTTCAACACGTAGTGACCGCATGGGGTGCCTCGAGGAATAAAATAGTTGAGACCTGTCCCGTCTCTGTAGCTTAACCGAACGAATTACTCGCAACTGGCAAGTAAATAACGCGAGTACCATTTAGAAATGTCACATATATTTTATTCCTTGTGAAGCCGCGGGGCGTGTTTGAGACCCTGGTGTATGTAAACCTGGAGGTGTCAGCGCTGCTCGTAGCCACGGCGGCGTGTGTGGAACACACACACACACACACACACACACACACACACACACACACACCACACACACACACACACACACACACACACACACACACACACACACACACACACACACACACTCACGCACACACACACACACACACACACACACACACACACACACACACACACACACACACACACACACACACTCTCTCTCTCTCTCTATCTCTTTTTCAGCTGGCGTCACGACTTTCATAACGTGCGCCACTTTTATAACGAAGTGACCTGTATAACGAAGTATTATTGTAAAGGCCCCCAGCAATACTTTAGAAAGGCGTTTGACCGCAATCAATCCAGGTTATCTTTCCGGCTTTTCGTTGTATCTCTCTCTGTCTCTGTGCGGCATTTGTCATACTTTATCAGTGTCACTATACCACAGCAAAACCCACAGGCGTGAGTCACGATCAGTGTACAGCTTATGAAATATTCAGCAGAAACGACCTTCGATGAAGGGTCGACCGCGGGTGAACTGCGATAAACGCAAGCAAGTTGTCGGCAATTTTTTTTATTCTCTCCGTAGGTGCCCATGCGTAGCACCCATGCATTCCCGGAGGCGTTGACTATTTTCCTTCATGGAAGTTAACCAGCAACAGGCACGTAGCCAGTAGGGATGGTCGATTAAAATTTTTAATCGATTAATCGTTAATCGTTAATCGATTTAGCCTTTAATCGATTAATTGTTTTCGGTGGAATCTTTTAATCGATTAATCGATTAATCGACATTTTTAATGGGTGCTTTAAAACCGATATCTCTTTGTTTGAGAGGCATAGTTCGTGTTTAATATCTGCCCAAATCTTTTCATTAGACGCGCTGACGATCCAAAATTCCCACTTTCGAAAGTGTCGACGACGGGCCCCTTGTGTCCAATGTGCGAAAATTCACACTTTCGTACACTGGACACAAGGGGCCCGTCGTCGTTGGTTGATGTCGCGGATTCAAGCATCTGTGGCTATTATCCCTGGACTATTCGGCAGCAGGTCGCATTTTCTCGAAGCCTGCCTGCTCGAGCTCATCGAAACTGGAGGCGCGTTCGGGGACCACACTGGATGGAAAGTCGCAAATGAAACATGCAGATATCGTGGAAGCCCTACATAATACTATAATTGCGGACTGACGCGATCTTTTTCTTGAGGTCACCTATGCAGAGATTACACAGAAATATACTGGCCTCAAACAGGCCATCCGTACAGGCAACTGCGGGAAATAGAAGGAAAGAAGATGACATTTAGGGGCTCGTTTTTCTTTGTTAGACTTAATATTAATTAGAACTAACAGACAATATTGCCAAGAAAAAGTATAGGGGGTGTTATTTGTAATAATTGGGATATAAATATGAAGAAAGTGAAGTGGACGGAAAGATAACTTGTCGCCGGAAGGGACCGAACCTGCGACCTTCGAATTACTTTTAGGGGCTCGTTTTTCTTTGTTAGACACAATATTAATTAGAACTAACAGACAATAATGCGAAGGAAAATATAGGGGAGGTTAAGAGTGTATGACAAAGAAAAACGAACCCTTAAAAGTCACCTTCTTTCCCTCATTCATAGCGAGGGTCTCGTTCTGGCAGACTTGGTGCCTGGGTACTAGGCGAGGGATTATTGGTCAGCTGCAAGCTCGTAAAAAATGGTCACTTGCTACGTGACGTCAAAAGGCAGAAAAAGAGTGTTCCACACTCGCCGCCACGGCTGTGATCGGCGCTGACTAACCCTCCTAGGTTTAAATGCACATGTGTACCCTATGAAGTGGATGGGGGGATGACCGCCGCCGTAGCTCAGTGGTAGAGCATCGGACGCGTTATTCGAAGGTCGCCTGTTCGGTCCCTGCCGGCGGCAAGTTATCTTTTCGTCCACTTTACTTTCTTCACACTGATATCCCAATTATTGCAAATAACATCCTCTATACTTTCCTTGGCATTATTGCCTGTTAGTTCTAATTAATATTGCGGGAAATAGAGTGACATGAGTTTCTGCCTCCCGGCTAGAAAAAACAGCAGCTGCGCCAGTATACTCCGCAGGTTTCACCTGATCTTTGCCGTAACACGGCGCCACTCACACCTTTTCAATCGTGCGTATATCCTGAACTGTGAGAGCTATCTAGTGTACCAGACATTACAACATAAATTTCGCGACTGTCCTTCTTTCTTCTCACAGCAGAAGACGGGGGCCTCTAGCTGAAAGCTGTATTTCTCCCTAAATATGCGACCATACAGTGTTACTAAGTGCTACAAGGTCACTTCTTCAATATTAATGCACTGGATGCTAGACGTTCGGTAAACCGACGCGTAAAGTTACATAAATTACATAAATTGACTCTAAGGGCCTTTTCACAATTCGCGAGTGCGCATTCCTGCACTACACTTTCTCTCAACTAATGGCAGCAAATTTCGTGCTTCAAGAGAAGACGAGGTCGAAGTTGCACGTGCTGGCGTTTGTCTATTACACGTCTTCGTGTCAAGAGAGCCGAGTCTACATTTTCCGCGTCCCAGCGCAAGCAAACCACGCTTGAACACTCTGTTTGAAGAAGTCACTAGCTGCCATTAATTGGGCTAACTGCATCGCAAGAAAGCTAGCTGAACAATTATGAAAATTGTATATATACCCTATAAGACGGACAGTTGGGCTAGTTGGTATACAGCATATTAAAAGATGGTTACTAGCGTCGTTGTCCTCTTTACGCTAGCAAACGTATCTTATTATGTATATACGGATTACCTAATCATCTCCCCATTATCGTACTTCATCACTCTTTTTGCCCCGTTGCGTTTTCCCCGGTGCAGAGTAGGAGGCAGGGGCGTACTAGCTCAGGCCACCCTCTCTGCCTTATAATACATTTTCTCTCTCTCTTTCATTGGTAAACAATATTTTATTTGCTAAAGAGTAAACCAGAACGGCACTGAGAACCAGTGAGTAAATAAGCAGCGCATATTACAATGCCGCACTTACACAAGAAACGAGCAAAATCTGAGGGTTGAATAAAATACAAAGAAAGTTGCGATTGACACTACAGGTGACGAAAACTACTCGTTTATCAAATGTAAGCAGACATGCGTTTATGCGGCAACACGATGAAACAGCGCGGCAAAAAACAAACACGAACAAAATAAGCTACAAGACGATGCGCTGGCACGTATGAAATTTACAGAAAAGAATAAACTTCTCTTTTGAAAGTTGGCGAATGCACGTGCTGCTTACTTTCTCAACAGTCCCCTTTTGTTTTGTTTCATGGGGTGGTTGCTGCTCCGAACCACATGCATTTTTCTACTGAGCGAAGAACTGTCAGTTGCCCGAGATGCTCGGGCGACAACCGACACCTCCTCTGGGTCGCCACACATCCAGCATGCAAAAAAAGGCGCTCGGATGCTACTGACGTTGCAGGAATTGGCAAATACTCCATTGCAACGTCAAACACACGATCTAGGCCAGTTCGCATGCTGTGCCAAGTCTCAAGTGAATTCGGATTGGTGCGGCGATCGACTACAGGGTTACTATAGTATGTCTTGAACTGAGAAGGCATTTAGTTCATCGGATCGTACTCCAGTGCAACGCAGTTGCGTAGAAGTGCGCGATCGTCGGCATCCCAAATATAGAACCAGAAAAAGTAGTTGTATTCGGCTTTGCAACTTCCTGCGTCTAAGGATAGCGATCAGGGTCTGCGTCTCACGATAGCGCGCCTCGCAGTCATGCGCTCCGGCCAAGGGGCGAGGTTGGGGCGGGAGTGGGGGATGCCGTAATCGATTAATCGAATAGTATTAATCGATTAATTCGATTAATCGAAAGACACAAATCGATTATGATTAATCGATTAATTGTGGACATTTAATCGATTAATCGATTAATCGTTCATCGATTTTACCATCCCTAGTAGCCAGGATTTTTTTTTCGGGGGGGGGGGGGGGGCCCAAGGCCTAATTGTTCGAAAGACAATCTTTCCATGGCAAAAACAAAAAAAAAGTTGCCTGGGAATATAGAGGGCTGGAAAATTTTCGGGGGGGGGGGGGGGCGGGCCCCCCGGGCCCCCCCCTTGCCTACGTGCCTGACCAGCAACGCAGCGTGTTTTGTCAGCTGTTGACTATACCGCATTTATTTGCACTGCCGTGTGCCCGTTGGAAACAGAGAGTTACGCTTAAGCACGAAGCACTAAGATATGCGCAATCGATATTGGTGCAAATGAAGTACTGATTGCACACAAACCGCCTATGGGGCTGAAAATACTTTCACCAAGTTTCATCTGGTGTTTCTGAGTCCGTCAGCTATAGATACAATTCACGTTTCTTACGTAAGTAGGGGTGAGCAAGTTGAGAGAAAAAAAGATACCTAGCCGGAGAGGTTGTTAGATAGATAGATAGATAGATAGATAGATAGATAGATAGATAGATAGATAGATAGATAGATAGATAGATAGATAGATAGATAGATAGATAGATAGATAGATAGATAGATAGATAGATAGATAGATAGATAGATAGATAGATAGATAGATAGATAGATAGATAGATAGATAGATAGATTTTTAGTGCTTATGTTCAAGTTATTAAAGTTTAAACACCGTAACATACCCTATATATGGAACAGGGAACAGGGCAAGCGAATGGTCAGATTAAAAACATAATAGTCATTGAGATTGAGATTAAGAGAGACAGCGCGAATGATAGACATGTGAGAGGGCAAGTAGCAATGCCAACATGATAGACGCTTGCAAAGCCAGGACTCTTTCACAGCCAAGAATATGCACGAAAAAAAAAAAAAAACCGTAACAACGCAATCATAGACACGTGAGCCGGCTACGAAGGGTGAAATGACTCATACCGCTAACTCTTTATTGCGAAGTTACCAGTCCCGTAACCACCCTAACGTCTTTAAAAGGAATCGTCTCGACCTGACGAGTCATGCCTCTTGATATGGTTAGCGAAGTCGCGTAAGTTCGGACCCGATCTATAGCAGACGATGCGTGCCAGATTTGCTCAATGCTGGCGCGCTTTCTTCAGTGCACATACATACATGTATGCTTCCGAAGTCATCGAGCGCATCCGAGCCAATGATAGACGACGCGAATCGGCCATTTGTATACTAATCGTCTTCGGTGGCGGGCACGAGACAAACCCCTCGATGTTTTGCGGCGGGCACATCAGATTTCATAGGCCTCCCCCTGGGGTAATGTGCGTGCATATCGCTCTCTAATGCTCGTTGAGCTTGCGCCAACAACAGGTCACCCCCCCCTTCGCCCTCCACCTCGAATTATTCTCAAACAGCCGGTTCTACGAACACAACGAGGTGCTCGCGTTCGCGCTCGTTTGTAGCGCTCGCCCCATGCGCACCACGTGCACGCACGAACGGAGGCAATCAGGCATCGATCGAGGTCAGGCGATATATATATATGGGGGGGGGGGGGGGGGGTGTTAGAGTGCGGGCCGCGCGTACGGAAGGGGTGACGCACACACGTACACGGAAGCCGTCGCCTCGGGCGCCATTCGCTTACAACACCGAGCGCGTGGTGACCGCATCGCACGGAGCAACGAGGTGATCGGGGACGCATTATAAAAGCGCCGTACACGGTTCAGCGAAGGTGTCGCTATTACAGCGTATAGCCAACGGAAGCAGCAGCTCTGACGGTATTACAGCTCACGATACGGGTCGAGAGAAGGAGGCGGTATACGGCAGAGGAAGGCTTCCACTTTGTCTGTGCTGTACTGTAGGGACGCTAATTAGAAGCAACGCGCATGACTGTAATTATCGCGTCAAGATATCGCGTCTCACACGCGGCCACCCGCCCAGAAGGGCAGGTGGCCGCGTGTGAGACAAGTAATAAAGTAACGAGAACTGAGCGAAGCGGGTGTGTTCCTTTTTCTTTTCATTTTTGCCCATCGCCGATAGGCGCTTATTGATCATATCCATATGGATTCCTTGGTTCGGCTGCGGCGCCGCGAAGTTGCGTACAGCGCTGTGGCTTCGCTTAAGGAAAATGCGCAGCGGAATTGATAGCGGGGATTTGGATTCGCATGCGTGTATCCAACGGTAATCCGGGGCGCTATTCTAGACATTGTCAAATTCCGCCATTGGTCAAGTCTGGTTGGCCCGGAGGGCTGCTACGGCCCCTACTATAGGCTTAAAATATAGCTGGCACAGCCATTTCTTGCGTGATGATGAAATCCGAGCAGTTAGAATTCCTCAGTGGCAGTCCATATCAAAAGAAAGGACACAAGCAGTTTGTCGGACATGCCGATATCTAATGTCGTATGCAGAGCGCCCTCGATGCGCAAACAGAGAGCTTCCGATTCACCTGGGGTGCTATTGTGGAGACTGCCAAATTTCATAATGGCGGCATTCTAAGCCAATCAGAGAGGCCGTAGCAGCCCTCTGGGCCAATCGGTGTTGAATGGTGGAATTTGGCAACATGGTCGAATTTGACAATGTCCAACATATCACCCCTGTTCACTTCCAACTTCGGTTCTAAGTCTAAATAAAGGGACACTAAAGAGACACAATGAATCGGTTTAGATCGATAAATTGTGCTCTGAGAACTCTAACGTCGTTAATTTCGCCATCATAAGTTTGTTAATAGAGGAGAAAATCAAGTTCAAATTTTCATTTTTAAATTTCGTGCCGGAATCTCCCCGCGTGACGTCACGGATTTCAAAGTGTATTTATCGTATTTTGGCGCCATTTGCCCAACAAAATTACCCCAAACTTGGTATGTTAAGTCTATGGTCCCCTCAGAGGACAATGTACATTTTTAGCGATTAGGAACTACGTAGTCCCTAGTAGGCGCCGTCAAAACATGTGACGTCACGGCGAATTGTGCGGAAACTTCGAGGTGGCGTCGCCAGCCACATTTTGTTTTTGCGCGTTTTCTCGCTTACTAAGCGTCTTCTCGCAGCAAGCGTGGTGTTTTTGGTATCGTGAAAGAGTACTTTACTAATATGAGAAAAAGTCGTTTTGCTCTTTAGTGTCCCTTTAAGCAATAAGCGATCTGGAAATTCAGACCTCATGCAAGAGTTTTCCCTCAATTCCAGCCACGCATCTGGAAAGGTTTGCTCTTGTATACTGCAAGCGTCAAATTCAATCATGGAAGCAGGTAACACATCC
Source organism: Rhipicephalus sanguineus (assembly GCF_013339695.2). Classification (NCBI taxonomy): domain Eukaryota; kingdom Metazoa; phylum Arthropoda; class Arachnida; order Ixodida; family Ixodidae; genus Rhipicephalus; species Rhipicephalus sanguineus. Next base: position 96,518,089 of record NC_051180.1, on the reverse strand, counting down.
CGGCCATAAAATTTTATCAGTTGCAAAATGTTCCTAAGGATATTTTGTCATGCCGATAAAACAATAAGCCTTTTCAACGGCTTACTTATGTTTTTGGCACCACCTACTCGAACGACAGCGGCTGCGGCGTCGCCAGATATTCATAATTTGACTCCAGTCGAGGGAGCAAAAATGTAGCCAAGAAGTAGTCAAGTAGCCAACACATTTTTTCTGCCGCCATCGGCCTAGGGAAGTAGCCAAACTGGCGCAAAGTAGCCAAACCTGGCAACCGTGCCCGCGAAAGGGAAAAAAATTTCAAATCCATCCTTTTGCAGCGCGAAGTTGAGAAGAAAATCCTTGTGGATTTCTCAGAAAGAAAGCGTTCCAGTTTTGACGAAAAATTAGTGCTGGTCTGGGATTCAAACACGGAACCAACGCCTTCCACTTGTGGTCGCCTTTGAGCTAAGCAAGGTGCTGATGCAGATCGAACCGCGAGCACGCATTAGTCGACATGCCCATAGACACATAAATCAGTTCTATGGAAGCCCGCAAGGTGGAGGAGATGGTTCATGAACTGGTTAGCTCAGATGCTGTATGACAATTTTATTTTTCCTATCATGAATCTGCCTCCACCTCTGCCGGATTTCGAAGAACTCCTTAGCCAAGACCACTAATCATGTGACGCTAATGGGTGTAAGAGCAACTTAAAGCCTTGAATTCCAGGAGCCTATATACAATAGCGAAAGACAGTCTTTTTTGCACCAAACCTCGATTAATCAGGCACACGCGTCAACCACCGAACTTACACAGAAGCAACGAAGCTATATGCACCACCGTCTCGAGTGTCACCGTTACATTAAATCATTCGGCGACTGAGCAAACAGAAGGTACTCGCGTACACACGTGTGTGTTTATGTGTGCTTGCTCCATGTGGGTTGCGCATGTGCTGTGCGCTTATGCGTCTGTGTGTTTTTATGTGTGGACTGCGAAGTTATCCTTACATTACATTTTGAAGGTAACGTTGTACACGACCTCTCCGACCTACGCTCTCTAAAGGGATATGATGATTTCTGACCGAAAATACTGGCCGATTCCGAAGGCGGTGCAGACTGTAGCATAGCGTATCACCGAGTCACGTGACTTCAACTGCCGTATTTACTTTCACACTACCAGCGCTCATTAGTACTGACAAAATGTTGGACAAATTATAGCTAGTGTTGACATGCTCGGGCTAAACAACTGCTAATGTGGCTCTCCGTTCTTACGACAACACCATCAATGCATTCATTTAAACTTCATCCAACAATGCAGTTGTCTACCGTTTCGTTTTCTTTTTATCCAACTCCTCTGTAGCCGCGCCGGATAAAGTCGTCGATTTGGCTTTAGTACCTTTGTCCCGTCGGTCTCCCGTTCAATAAATCCTTTCTTTTTTTCCCCCCCGGACACTTAAAAAAAGAAAAAAAAGAAAAAAAAGAAAAAAAAGAAAGAAAACCGTCTCCGCTGCTTCTGAAATCATTTGGTTGCGAAATGTCACGTGCGAGTTCGCTCTGGCGACTATTAAAAAAAAAAGAAAGAAAGAAAGAAAAAGAAATCGAAGAACAAGTAGCGGGAAAATCGGTACGTGTCGAGCCGCGACCATTGGTCGATCGACTCCGACCGAAGAGAATCGATGCATCGGCGTCTCCGCAGCATTCGCGCGGCTCGTAATATACTTCATTAGATCGACCAATCACGGAGGCAGATATCGACGCGCTGCACGCAATCACCGGCCGACCCTTACGCAGAGGGCGATAGAAGAAGATAAATCGGAGAAACATTATATACAGCAGCACGGGTGCGCGCAGGAAAACGTGCCGATATGCGCTCTGCGTGACAAATTCGCCAAGGACGACGGGCCATGCCGCCGCCGACGCGTTTGCACAATACCATGACACCCCGGCCGCTTCAACTGCTCCCCCCCCCCCTCCCCCCTTGCCCTACGTCTGGTTCTCCCATTGCCGAACCAGCTGCTCTCACTACATCGCCGCACTCACGGACGCTAGAATTCTAAACGAGAAAGAAACAAACGGTCTGTGCTGCGGCGACGGCGACGCAGCAGCAACGTACGGCGGCGGTCAGGCATTGCGTGCTACTCCGTTCACAGTGCGGCAATTACGTTTCCGGCCCACCTCCTTTCCCTCGTCTCTTTGTGTCTTTCTTTTTCGCCAGAAGGCGCGCCTATTTGTCTGAGTACGCGGCCACGAAAGACTCGTTTGTAAATTGAAAAGAGGACGGAGGCGAGAGAGAGAGTGTTACAAGAGAAAAATCAAACAAGAAGCTGTAATCGCAGGAAAGGTCTTTGTGGACCAGCAGGAACGCGTGGAGAGGGTTATATTGTTTCGGGCGCCGGGAAAAAGGCAAACAAGACCCGCGCGCTTGCAGTCAATTTCGTTGTCATCGTTGCTTCTTATCTGTGTTTGTAGTGTTTCCCCCCCTTCACTGAACCGTGCGGACACGGCCGCCTAGCGGTGCCGACAAACCGCAAACACCGCAGCGCGTCGGTGCGGCGGTGATTGCGAAGAACCCGTGCAGAAAGGGTGGGGGGGAAGTAAGCTAATATGAATGGAAGTCGTTATTTGTTTGATGTTGTCCGTGCGCGTAGCACGTGACAAACAAGCACACTCACGCACGCACGCACGCACGCAGGCACAGAGCTCGATATCCTCGACCACCGACCCAGAAAACAAACAGGCGCTCACGGCATGTCGCTTCCGCGCACGCCTGAATCAACAAGCTCGCGACTGAGGTTTGGTTTGATTGCCGTAACTCAATACGAAGGTTTTATAGCGTTCCCCTTTTCTGCGTTGAGTGCCAGCTGCGATTGCCTCGACGATGTGGAGTTGTGATGGCGCAGCTATTCACTTCCTCCTTCCGTTTCGCTTCGAGCGTCTTTTTGAGGGCTCGATGAAATTGGTCGCCGTCAAGGTCTGAGGGAAAGCGCGCTACAACAGGAAGGATATTGCCTCGCTTACTTTACATAAGGACGGCTATTAGAGGCGGATCAATTTCGAATTGCCTGTCTGCACGTGCAGGTCGAGTGGTTGTTGAAGTTCTGCTCGTAAAAAGCGTAATTTTAATATACACTTAATTAGGATAAGTGTAGAGGTCGGCTAGATTGGAAGATAACACTTATAGAATGCCATGTGGGCTAGTCTGACCAAGCGCGTTCGATTGATAAGCCGGAAACGACGCATAGCTGAAGGATGAGTAAGGTCCCTGTATTTTTTAAGGATGAGTGGTGCATGGCGACACTAACTTGTCACTGCAGTGAAGCTCAACCTTAATTTTATTCAAATAATGGGTGTAATATCAAGAAAGTACAGCATACTGGTAAAACAGATTTGTTGTCTTTTAACTACTTTTTAAATTTATAATAAACTATGTTAAGGACGATAAAAGTGAACTTGTAAAGCAATTCGTTTAGCATTGCTTGATATCTCAATGCAGGAATTCAGCGCCGACGGAAACCGTGCGGGGCACTGATACATGAAAATTTAAATTCATGGGGTTTCGCCGAAACATCCGCACCTTAACTAAAGCGTAACCTCAATTAACCTATGTTAATGGGGAGTATGTTAATCACAAGCCGCCGCTGTGGACCGATCCCACAACATTCGCCGAATGGCCACGAATGGCACTGGCAAACAATCCCAGGTCTACATATAGAGAAATAACAACTAAAAGTGGGGACGGGCGAACAGCAGCAGCCTTAATGGCATGCGTGATGTGAACGATGTGGGTTCACTCCTTACCGGACATGTGTTGTTTCTTTGTCCACTTTAATTCATCTTCTATTCAGGTATAGTAACTACCACACTTCCATATTAAAAAATACAAATAGCATCCCCTGTTAATAATAATATCTGGGGTTTAACGTCCCAAAACCACCATATGATTATGAGAGACGCCGTAGTGGAGGGCTCCGGAAATTTCGACCACCTGGGGTTCTTTAACGAGCACCTAAATCTAAGTACACGGGCCTCAAACATTTTCGCCTCCATCGAAAATGCAGCCGCCGCGGCCGGGATTCGATCCCGCGACCTTCGGGTCAGCAGTCGAGCGCCATAACCACTAGACCACCGTGGCGGGGCTCCCCTGTTCTTTCATTGACTATATATTACCAAGGCTGGCAATTGTTTCTAACAATATTGTGCCTCTCTCTCTCTCTCACACGCGCACACGCACACGCACACCCCCCACACGTACACATGCACCCCCCCCCCCCACACACACACATACGCCCACACGTGTGTTCTGTTCTGTGAGCACTGGTTGACTGATTGCGTTATAATTGAGCAAGCGCGGTGCCTCGCTGTCTGACGCGACTGCACGCAAGCTTTCATCATTTTTCGTTGGATCGTGCTCATGACCGTGACTGAGATCCTGGCGCGTTTCCGGCAAACTAACATTCGTGTTACAGCTCCGGTGTTACTCTGGAGCTCTTGAGGTGTATGTACTGTGTACAATAAAGAGCATGTAACAGTATGTGCCATAAAGAGCGTTTACACTTTTTTTATTAGTCGGATACACGGGTGTGCGGTGATGTAAGGTATTATATATACGTCTGATGCAAAGTTATCACAGCGTTATCCGTATTGCAATTGCTCCACATATAGGCGACTAAGGCTGCCGCGACTAACACGACAGTGGTATATGTGTAGATGCTATCATCCGTCCCTGTTCTGTGTTCAGTGTGTTCCCAGCAATTTTCGGTGACTCCCGTTCCGTGTGGATGGTTTCTGTGTCCTATATGGCGGCAAACTTGTTGATTTTCCCGCGTCACCTGGTTCTCAGCCGCCAACAACTGCGTTTTCCTTGCCTTAACGCAACGGCGGCCGCTGTTTCGATGGCGACGAAAAAAGGCACACGTACATATTTTTAAGGTGTACGTTAAAGAACACCGGGATTAATGTTTGATTAAAGCGTAGCACCATGCGGCATGGCAGCAAAGTGGGACGTCATAGGTTGTTCAGTGTCCGCAATGCTCATGTAGAATGTTGGGTGGAAATAAAGATATCAAAATATGAATCCCTTGATTTCCCTAACTACAAGTGAAGTAAGGCTTCCAAATCGTCCCTTCTAGTTCAGCCTAACATAACTGACTACAACTTGACATACAACTTCGCTTAATGACTGTTTTTCTTGGATGTGCCGGGAAAGTTATGGAGATGTCGGCTTGGGTGATTGCTGACCAATCCACCAATACCTGAGACGAAACAGTTTAGCTGCAAGGTCCGCCGTGGTGAATGCCGCAACCGTTGGAAAGATTCCATATTAAAAAAAGTAACGCCGGAACCTATTGATTTCTCAATCTTCATTCGAGAATTGTATATCAAATGGGCTGTACCATGCAGCGCGAGACATGGAATGGCCGGGCCCGCAAGCGCTTGCTAACGACAGGTCGCGCACAGCACACGGATCATTTGTTCACTCCGCAAGAGTTGCCATTTAGTATAACATGTACACGTTACCACGACGACTCTTTCCTTGACCAGAAACCGCGAAAGCAAGGGTTATCAAACCTACAGCACCAGCGCTAAATCACAGGATCAAAGGGCCATCAGGGCGCTGTCGGTCGTACGACAGTAATTGCGCTTGGGACAACGAAGCGGGGGACGTCCATTGTTTGTCCCCTCGCTCCGTAATTAGCGGACTTGATTGCCGGTTCGTGTCCCTCGCGAGCTATTTGAATACAGGTTTTGGCTTACAGAGCGGAGGCAATTAGGCGCCATACATACCCGCTGAATGAGTGCTTGACCTCCCATAACTCTTTTTTTTTTCTTGTGATACTGCACTTCCACACAGACTATACGTATACTGTCAGTTGCAGGAGTCGTAGCATGCGGCGTACAATTTATAAGCCATGTCTTCGACTTGGAGACTCGCGGGAGAGGACAGAGGGGGGGTATATCGACAAATGCTGTTGCGCAGGCGGAGTAACTTGTTGTACTCGTGTTTCCATTAAAGGAAGCTTTAAATGGTCGTGTCGGAAAATTTGGTCTTAGAAAGAGCTTGTAATCGTCGCACCGTGTATGTTCCACTGCGCACGCACGCACGCACGCACGCACGCACGCACGCACGCACGCACACACACACACACACACACACACACACACACACACACACACACACACACACACACACACACACACACACACACATGAAAAAAAATGAAAAAAGAGGAGGAAAAGGGTCAGACAGGAACAGTTCAGGGTGTTGTCTATATGTGAAAAGCATAATTAGATTTAGACGGAATGATTGGCATTGATTGACATTGATAGACGTTGAATGAAGACACTGTTGCTGTTATAACCACGGGTACCCTATACGTTAGTCTACATTAGCCACAATTTAGTCAACACTATAGCCGCCATTAGCCAGTGCTAACCAGTGCTCGTAGTACGCGAGCAAACACGGTAAGCCAGGGATATCACCGCTCGCCACTCACGGTTAGCAAATCACAAAGTTAAGGGAGGAGTGGGGAAGTCAAGGTTATTTTGCTCACGCTTTAAAAAAAATATAAGAAAAAACTTATGTAGTTAAAGCTGAGATGGAAACAAATCGAATGTTGTGAGGCGATCAATGCTGCGAAGAGGTTAGCTATGCATTTTTAGAAGCACCGGCTCTCGCTGTATCATATTACCTCTATCGTAGTGCGGCATCCCTCAGCCGCACTGAGATAGGTTATATATGTCTTGAGGCAAGATTAAAGTGTTCATTGGCCACTTGCCTGCTCCTTCACGTATACAGTACAAAACGCCCGCAATTCAAAGGATGTTTCATACCCACCGCCACGAGGCCTACACTTTTGATACAACATGAACACCCAAGAGGGTGGACAGGCCGGGGACACCCGTTGCCGTAGCAACGCAAGCGGAAGACGCAGGACACAAAAAAGAAGTGAAGGGAAGATGCGTTATGCATGTGTACTTCCAGCGCCCCGGAATGCCACCAGCTATACATTACAACATGATCCATCACACCTCTGTCGAAGATATTCGCAAAGCGTTATGCAGAGGTTATGCTGTCTGTTGGCCACCCTCCAGTACCAAGCTATCTATTAAATTATTTTCCTTTTCCTCTAATAAAGATATGAAAGCTATCTGTGGCTGCTTCATTACTTATTCTAATTTAGAATTTTCAAGTTTCAATAAACCATTGCGAATTTTCCCCACGGTTCTTCTTCTATGTTTTTTTTTTTGCCTTATTATCTGTTTTAATAAAGCTCCGCTTCATCGCCGCTGGTTATGAAGCTTTAAGGCATCGACTTCATTGTCGTGAGTGCCATTATTTTATGCGCTGTGTATAGAGTGAAATTGATAGCTGCCCGAAAGATACTCCTTTGTGCACGACTTGCGGCTCTTCACGAACAGGGCAGCGAATCTGCGCAGCGCAACCTATAAAGAAAGAAAACACGTGACGCTAAATTAAGGCCATTAAGCGCGCCAATGAAAGCCGCGCTTTCAGACGCTCGACATTCTTCTCGTCTCTTCGCCTTTCACGGTGATCTTATCAGCCGCCTTCCGGTCTTTTATCATCACTCTGCGTAGCATGGACGGCGAATAAGTTCGTGGAGTACACGAAAATAAACGACGTCCCATCTTTGGAAGCACAAGGGCCGGTCCGATCGTCTAATGTCCCCACATTTTTATGCTTTCTTTGCTCTTTTTATCATCAGTTTTCTACGAGGCAAACACCGGCACGCGCAGACAACGTTCGCTCAAACCTTCCCCCCCCCCCCCCATTTGCAATCCTCCAAATTCTCAGAGGTTGATGCCATCACGGAGCGATGTTTACCGAGAATGGCAACTGGCTCGAACCGCGGTCTACGGCTGGGCTCGCGCCTGAAATGCCGTGACGCCCGGCGCTCGCAAAATAGTTCTCGAACCGCCGGCGCAGCCCGTTTAATTGCTGGCGTGCGAGTTGCCTCGCGCGGCACAAGAGGTGGCCATTGTATGCAAAAAAGCAACACCACGCACGTCGGGCCTGGCGCCTTCGCGGCGTTCAACGCGCACGCGAGGCAAAGTATATATATACGGCACGCAAAACAAGCGCAGGAGGAGACGGAGGGCGCGCGGAGAGAAAGGGAAGAGTGAGTGTTTGTAGTAAAGCGACGGGCCGGCGATCAAATTAGCAAACAGGAACGAGCAGCAGCAGCAGCAGCAGCAGCACGGCAGCAGGAAGCAAGAGGGTGCGGACTCCTTGCCGCGGGTCCAGAATAAAGTTGCCAAGCCGGGCACGGGTCCAAGAGTCACTGAGGTGCAGACGATGCTGTCGTCTGCTCGGGCAACAGTTCGGGATCCAAGCCCGCTCTCAACCCCCACTCCTTCCGCCTCCTTACCCCCAAACCCACCCCCCGAACGCTGTAGGGTGCTTTCTTACTTTCTGTGTTTATTTGGTCATCGCCACCGGTGAACAGCCGGCTGGGGAAGCACGGTGGCGCGATCCGTTTCCGCTCGCTGCAGCATGAGCCCGGCTTGCTGGGATTGGCCGAGACCCAGTGGTCACGTGGGTCGAAATCGTCCAAGTGTTTTCTGTGTTTCTGGATTTTTGCATTGTGAGCTCAGATTTCGTCTACAACTAAAACTGTTTCTGTACCGCACGTTGCTGCTATTGTGACGGGGTGGCGATGCTAGTCAAGCTGCAGATATTACCCTATTACCCTGATACCTCCGCCATAAATGGTACATTTCCTTTCTCTTCTTTGTTACAAATGCACCGATGTGTTGAACTAAACCAAATCTCAAATGAGTGCACGGAAGGCTTGCTAGCTAGTGCTCGTTTGTCGAGTGTTAAACACGGAAGTTTTTCAGGACTACGCGCGAAGCTTGCAAGTACGGATACATTGTAGCCGAATTATTCGCACGCTGTAGTCGACGTCTGCAAAACGAAAATGTATACATAAATGATGTGGATGAAAGCTGCGTATACAACAACTTTCGCAGAACGGGCGGTTTCTAGCTCTTCTGCCACGGAGGGCAGCAGCCAGCACATTAGGATAATGAGAAGTACATCCTGTCAGACTTCCTTTACTTGTGACATTTCTTAATCTTTCTTGTGGTTAGTATATGTTTGTTTAGTGCATATTCATTTTATGTGAAAGAGGTAGTCGCGAACTGCTTAAGGGAACCAACATCTATATATTACCTAAAAAAATCGGGTGGGACCCTTGGTATGGTGAGAGAATGCAGTGGTCCTTTACGAGCATTTTCGCCACTCATATAAAGTTATTATATGTGCGGTACATATAGATTCCTCAATAACTTACAGGCGAGACGAGCGTGTTACGAAATTACCAGGACATTTACGTAATGTATGCGTATCGCGAACAGCTGCCACCGATTGGGTCAACGACCTCGCGGAATTTGCATCGCAGGAGCGCCTAAGGCGCATAAACGTAAACAGGATGCCGCAAGCGGTACGTCACCATCAGACATTTCTATCGCAACGCCTCATATTGGGAACAAAACAAAATATCTAAAAGAATGTGCCCAATGATTATGCAAATGACTTCGGGTCTTCTCCTTTCCAGTCACGCTGCAGCGGAGCTGCTGGAGAAAAGCAGTGCATTAATATTACATTTCTTTTTCTTTTTTTTTTTTCAGAACGGATGGCGCTTTGGTGCGAAGGTACGGGAAATCGGACGAATGTATGACGTTACTAACCAGCAAAACGTAAAGAAAATACATGAAAGTTACAATGACACGCTAGTAGCAAACCAGATATGGCCGTCTCAGTTCTGTTGCCAGTATTTGAGAGAGTTTTTCTATCGTAATCGTCATGCATGTACATCAAGCACTGGTGCACCCCGACCACACCCCCGGAATTTTCGCATTGTGTACGTATACCTATATATATATATTGTGCATGTATAAACACGCACGAACATAGATATAGCAGGGTCGGACACCCCCCTCCCCCCCCTCCCCCAAACACACACACACGCACACACCCCTGAAGTAAATTTTTGACTACACCCCTGATGTCAAGCATGTACGTCATACTGCATTCACGTCATGTTTCGTGAAATTTTCAAATGTATATACGAGCCTACTTTCTAAACAATCCTCTAGCCCTTTTCACCCATTGCGGCCTTTTCCATCTACGGTAGGAGCTGAGCCTTGCTTCCCGTATGGGTTGCAGAATATAGCGCATTTCCTCTGCTTCAAAGAACCACTTCTTCCATCCGCGATTACTAACGGCGCGCTACTCACAAGCACTGTAGCGAGCGCTTTCCCGCAAGGTACGTTGGACCGAAAAGGGGCGCCCCGCTTCGTTTAGCGCCCGTTGCCAGCCCGATTCCCGGGCCGCAGTTCGCGCTCCTGCTGCCCTCTTTCTCTGCGTCACAGCCTCGCGATGCTGGCAAATGCCGAGCATTCTTAGGCAGATGCGGCGTTCCAAAATACGACACGCGTCGTCGGGGAACGTGTGTTTCGACAGCCAGCGGCAAACCTCGCCGCGCCTCCGCGCGCCCGACGCTCGTCGTGGTAGCGTTGCAAGCGCGCAGCCCATTTCTTAGCAAGCGAGAGGCGCGTTGAACCACGGGTGTCGAACAGAGGAAACAGTGATAAGTAATGGGCTTCGACGAATGACGTGTCGTGGGCGAGCACACACGCAGACACGTCAGGTTCGTTGAAGATGACTCGAACTGGGGATGGGACGAAGACAGAGGAAACGAGGACTCGGCGTGGAGAAGACGGAAAAGAAAGAAAGCTTGGATACAAGACAGATGAGTCGTGCGGCACTTTGGCCGTACTAGAAAGCCTCGCACGACGGTTAGTTAGTTTCAGGTTTCGGGGTTTATGGGCGGGGCTGGGCTTGGGAGTGGTATATATATATCCGGAAGTCAAGGCAACACAAGCCAGATGGAAGTTACGCAAGGCTGAAAAGCAGCTCCTACAAAAGAAAGAAAGAAAGAAAGAAAGAAAGAAAGAAAGAAAGAAAGAAAGAAAGAAAGGAAAAGTTCGAGAAGATAATAAACTAAAAAACAGGCACAAACAAAAAGAACAGCGTTTTGAGCGAGGTCCTAGCTTAAGTTCCGCCATCTTAGGCTGTTAACTTTTGTGTGTGGGAGCAACTAGAGGCGTGCGAATGGTCTAAAATTCCAAATATCGAATCGCAAGGCGTTCCATTCAATTCGGTGCTTTGATCGAATAATGCATATTCGAAACGCCGAATATTTTTCGAATAATTACCGCCGACAGTAACACCCAAAAAGAACGAAACGTTGGATGAGCGAGGGGTCAGTTTTGGTGTTTTCGTCATAGAATTACAAAGGTGCATGCAGCCCAAGCTGATACGGGACTATCCAAGCTATACTGACCATCGGATGAAGGAGTTTTTGTTTGAAACTCCAGAGTCGCCGAAGCGAAAATGGCATCACTCCGCTACCATAATCATGACGTTAGTGTTTTTTTTTTTTACTGGGCTCTTGGCGATGCATCAGAATTACTGACATCAGAACCCACTCTCAGAAGCTCTCGCTATATACATTTACATGAATAGAAACACACAAAAGTGCCATGTTTGTATAAATTGTTCTTGCAGATGCAGTGCTCAACACTGATTTTTACCCTTTTTTTTTTGGTGCCAGGACCCATGTTGCTACGGTAACTGGTTTATTTGTTTCATTAGATATTTAGCTATTCGTATGGTGTTTGGCTCCACATCGTTTAATTTTTGTCTCAGCTTTATTTATAAGCTAGCGAAAAAATGCCACATTAAAAACTCTATTCACTGTTGTATTTCAACCTGCAGCTACAACATCTTTATAGACGTTTCTATATAGTCGCTGCTGTATACGAGATTACCTCAGTTTACATAATTGCGGTATTTTTTTCGTCGGCTAAAAGTAATCGTAATGTTCTTTTGTTAAAGTCTGCGAAGTTTGTTCCAAACAAGATCTTATGAAATTCTATGCTGTTTTGAAAACGGTTGCCTCATTATTCGAAGAGTATTCGATTCTAAGATAAACTATCGACGCATCATTACAATTACTACAGTTACTCCATAACATTACAATTACTCCATACACTCGACTTTTAGGCATCAATTCGTCTGTACGGATGCATATATGGCGCTTCAAGACCTTGATAATTTGGCGTCACGATATACAAAACCGAGAAAGCCGTCGTCTAAAAACCCAAAATTGCGGCGCCCACGAGTCTAAGATGAAATCGTATGTACAAATCCTTTGTCAGCTATTTACGGCATGTAAACGAATAAGGTAATTAAGTGTTTCGAATAAACTTCTTGTTTTTTTTTTTCCTTGCTTCCTTTTTCCTTCGCGCAGACCACACCATATCATCAATAGTTCGTACAGCAGCGAGTAACGCTCTGTCATAAGCTTTTCATTTTGAGTATTAGATGTTTCCTTGACAAGTGTGAACGCACAGGGTGCCAGAAAGTATAATCGTCAAGTGTAAAGCAATAAATAAAAATATTGTTGGCGTCTACTGGAGTAGGTGGTACGCATACGATGGAATTCAGCGACTTGGATGTGCAGATTTCCGACCACAGCGGAATAGTTCGCTCTGTGGATTTAATACCCAAAAACGCTTTTATCCATGCTGTTTTTTTTTTCTTACTACTGACATTCTGCACCTAGTTTTTCTACTTTTGCAAAATTTGTTCATGTTCTATATTTTATGAGATGACTATGAGCGCCGCAATGCGCTTACAACCTTTTGTGAACAGATTACGTCAGTAGCTTGCACTGCCTCATCCCTTCGAACTCTCGAAACTCCCATTGTTCTGCGTGGAGTCACAGTCACTGCCTATGATCCGACTTCACAGTAATTGTTATGTCTTACTTTTTATCACATGAAAAGAAGAAGATAGCGTTGTCCAGGGTCAACGCGTTCTTACAGACAAACATCAGTGAAAACGAAAAATTACGAAAAGAAAAGCTTACTTACGAGATGCTTGACCCTGTGTTTCCGAAGTCTGGACGCTGTCTCCAGGACCCGCGTCTCCTGGCGGATGTCATGAGCTTCGCATCCGGCCAAGTTCCGTCCGATAACAGGCGTATCTGTAGAATCAACTAGACTAGATAACAACCACGTGCCTTGAATTCTGAATATACAGCGACATACAAAAACCGAACAGAAGTTGGGTGCAAGCCTCGAAAGATGTTCGTACCTGGACACGAGACGTTGGAAGATTAGGACTCACATTGCTCACAACCGGACATGACAGGTTTGGTGCACATAGCGAACTGCGACACAGTATACCACTCAAAAGCTTGGAAAGTTGAAGCAGCCACGCTCACTATACTGGATGGTGAAGCAGCAGAGAGGTGTGCTTATGTGCAGCTACATTCATAGAGACCGGATTTTGATTTTAAGTGGAAAGAGCATGAAAATGCAACCAAATTATGAAATAGACTCACATGTACGATTAGATACTATACTTCTGTCCGAAAACTGCCGAAAAAATCGTGACATATCCTTGCTTATTTGTCTTTCGTCTTTCATATCCGTGATGGCTTGAGCTCAAAACTGTCGCTGTTAGCATTATAGCCTATCGGAATATATTAGACATTTCATTTACCGTTTCTAATACTATAATGTATGGGCGCTAAACGAAAACTGCGAAACGCGTATAACATTCTGTGATTATATACCGAAAGGCATGTTACCCTGTTCCTATAATAAATGCGTCGCGGAACGATGGCAATTGCACACCGGGGAGAGAGAGAGATAATTTACTTGAAGGCAGAGAGGTCGGCCTGAGCTAGTGCGCTCTAGCCTGCTACTCTGCACAGGGGAAAAGGGAAAGGGGAAAAAAGAGTGATGAGGGGTCATGATGGGGAGAGGAAAGAGTTATGCGTGTATACAATAACCGTGTACCATAGGGGTTTCGCTAGAGTGTGGTGTTCAGTCCTGTACTATTCAGAAAACCTATAGCAGCCTTGACAGCCGCTGTTGACATTGTCTGATCGCACATTGCTGACAAAATACCAGTCTCACTTAGCACATGGGATTTCATGTACCCTATATATACAGTCTATACAGCGGCTAATGAGACATGGCACAAGCACCACACGAGTTTTCCCACGAAGCTTCTACTACTAATTTTTTAGAGGCGTTGAATTCACAACGACAGAGCGCATATTTCCAACAGCCGAAACACACGGGATGCAAACTATAGGATGCAAAAAACGCCGCCATATAGCACACTGCACTTTTTTTTTTTTCTGCACATATGGAGCTTCTAGTCCTATGTCACGTAGAACGCCCTCAGTGCCTTTTCCTGTATCTAGCGGAACTTCCAGGGGGCACAGGCTTGTTTGTGCTCTGGAAGCAGGACATTGAAACCACGATTCAAAAGAAGCAGGACAGGACTTCCGTCATGAGATGGTCGGCTCTAACGTAGCATGCTTTCCCGCTTGTCTGAAGCCAGCAGAGGCCTCCTGCGAACCCCCTTAACAGAGGGTTTCAGGCGCTCTTCCGAACACCTCTACGCAGAAGCTTAGACCATTCAGTACATCTGTGACTCCTGAAGCACACTGGTAGGATCACGAACAATGGAGAAGCGCACAGTGGAACGTCAGGCATAAAAACTCCACGTATTGCAAATAACCGAGATCTTAAGTGTCCTTGCTGGATGCCCGAAGAATCTACTTGGTACAATTTGGTTATAGTGCAACACTAAGGAAGTAGACCAAAAGAACACCTGTCTAAGCCTGCGATACGTCTGTGTCCACATCAGACCAATGCCACCATTTTTATACTTCTTGGAAGCGTGCCTCGTCATCCTCCTGCATAGAGTGAAGACTTTCTGTGCACTGGAATAAATGCATCTGCTGAATGAACATATAGGAAAAGCTCGACTTATTGATTTGTCGACAAAAAGAATTCGAGTCATCAGTCCTGGTTCAGACGACCAATCCAGGACAACAAACGTTGTACTGTCCATTACTGATCCCGCGATTCAAACGTCCAGGACGTGGTTGAGGTAGGAAATGTAGCAGATGGCCAGGCGGAGGATCTCGATCTTGGACAGCTTCTTGTCGGGCGGTAGGGTGGGCAGCAGGCGACGCAGCTGCGCGAACGCCACGTTGAAGGCTTCGACGCGGATGCGTTCTCGGGTGGCGTGCGCCAGCCGGTATTTCTGAGTGGCCCTGCGTCGGCGGCGCCGGTCCTCGCGGCTGAGCGACGCCAGCGCCTGGTGGTCGGGGCAAGCCGGGCTCGCCGAGCCGCCGCAGCAGCGCCGGTTTGGACACGGCTGCTGGGCGCACACGTACATGGCCCGCGCCACCCGCAGCAGGCAAGGCTCCCGTTCGGCTGTTCTCTGGGGTGGAAGAAAAGGTAGCTTTTACGGAACTTCAGGAGACACAAGGAAAACAGTTATCTCCACAAACATACGACTGAGGGGACTTTCGATAGCAAGCACGCAGCGCCGCTTAAGTCTCAGGAACATGTATATTTCTAAAAGAAAACTTTTTTTTTTTCGGTAGGGGGGTGGGGGTGGGGTAAGTGGAGGTGATGGAGAGTTTGCACGTTCGTGATCAGAAATGCGAGGTTTGACGGTTGGTTCGTACATCATGCTACCACGTATCTCACTACACCAGGTCATACCGCGAGGACACCTGGTACATGACGTCTGACAATGTGTCTCAGGGGACACAAGAGTTTCGTGTGGTGGGGATCGTGCCCGCAGTGCCCCTCCCTGGTTACGGCACTCCCAGTGGCGTTAGGAAACGCGGCCGCTGCAGTGAACAAAGTGACCTTCGTAATGTCCATCGGTTCAACGCAAACTGAGCGGTGAGAACGCAGCAAGCCCAAAGGTATCAGCTGTCTGCTAACCCCAGTCAATATAGGGCGCGCGCGCGACCACGACCGACTAGAGAGAGAGAGAAGGAATATAGGAAAGATATAGGGAGGTTAACTAGACTGCGTCCAATTTGCTACCCAACACGTGAGGAGGGGAATAAGGGAGTAAAAGAGAGAAAAAGAGAGGAGACATATTTCACAACACACATACACAGTGCAGCGTATCACAGGCGGTCACCGGGTGAAGGGGCTTTACGCCTGGCAGCTCACAGTATGCAGTTACTCTCTTAGCCACGCAGCCCCCCCCCCCCCCAAACTTCTAGGATCTCCACCTCGGAGCAGGAAGCCGTGCCTAGGCACGACTGGCGGGGTGGCGTTATCGCCCCTGAGCTTTCACACGGAACCTCAAGGCGACGGAGATGGTGAAAATGCGCCTGGAGTGTTCGAATAATTGTTGTCACAATAAAAAGGAAATTCGCCGTCACCGTAATGTTGGGTTTCATGCCCAAGTGTGGTGAGGTTATTTCGCGCACCATGCACGGTGCACTGTGGAATCATAGGGAGCGCAGTTTTCTCGCTCGCCGGGTGTGATAAGAAAGATCTATGCGCTGTAGCGGAAGGGGGAGGCAGGCGCGCATAAGAGGAAGGGGGTTACGCTGCTCCTCGCAGCTACTGTTGTAAAACGCGGTGGTGAGTGCAAAGGCTGAGTGAGTAGAGATGACTTGTCGCTTCGTACGCGCTGCCTCCGGCACGTCTAATGTGGGAGGCTGAGCCATCTCAGAAGCGGTAGACAACGCGATGCGCTTGTACACGTCCACTTATGCTGCTTATCGCACCAGCACTGCCGCCATCAAGGACCGTGCATTCATCTTTGCATGTGCGCGGGTGACGCCATGCTGGTTAACCCAGTTAGTAAGCGAACGTATTGCTGCAGTACATAAAATGGGGACGATAAAAATATGAGCCTTATTTGTGTGCAGTTTACTAACACGCTAATGCTTCGTCTTTCGAAGCGAAACTGTGACCTATTATTTGAGCAAATGCAAGCGAAGATATTGCGCGTACCAGCTGTGTTGTCATTGCTCAAACTTCGCAACCTCGTAAAAGCACGAGAGGTGGCTTTGCCGTGTGACCGTTGACACTCCGCAATCGCAAAGCTTACGTCGCGAACGAGCCCGTTTATTTGGGGCTACGCAAGCGGGGAAATCGAACCCTGCTTAATTGGCCACTGATGAAAGGTGGAACCGTTGCGAATGAAACGGGAACGTACCAAAGGCCAAGCGGCTGCCAGCACTCAACCGCACGAACACGCGTGAGCAGCTTCGAATGAACGTTTTGTTTTCAGGCGCATTGCTCCAGCGGCAGAGCCCACGTGGCCTGGCCCCGCCCGGTGAGCGTGTCGTGTCGCGAGCGAAACAACCGACGAGCAAAGCAAATAGAAAACGAAGGGTCTCGAAAGGCCCTGTCACGCCTGGCGTCGAAACAAACGCGCCGGTGGCAGCGCGCAGGTTTAGCGCCTCGCAGATGCGTATAAGCTGTGTAGAGCCGAGTCGGGAGAGCCGCTACCGCTACGTTAATCGCCGGCCCTCCACAGGCTCGAATAATACCCCCCCCCCCCCCTTACAGCCATCGTCCTCATTTTAGTCCTCCCCCGCCGCCCTTGCCCCATGCGACCAGGCGGAAAAAACCAGCAGGCTCGAAGCGTCGAAGCCGCTTCAAAGCGGCGGCATTAAAGCGAATAGCGCGCCGCCACTCCAGAAACACGTCATGCGGCGGTAACAAGCCCACGCGCGCACCTCCTCCTCTTCGCTATCTCCACCGTGTTTCGGGGAGCAACGACGAGTCGCTTGTTTGCGCATGCTCAGAAGGAGACAGAGAGTTCGACTGTGAAGCTTGAGCCACGGTAGAAAGCGTAGACGGCTGATGAACAAAGGGGAAGGAGCAGGCGAAGGAAAGGGGAGAAAGAAGAGGGGAGGCCGCGAATTTAAGCCCGAACGTAAACGTTTGCCGGCGCCCCCATAAAAAGCCCATTTATATCCCCGAGGTCGCGGTGGCGTGCCCGAGCCCGACGCCAAAGCCCGGAGGCGCGCACGGGGCGCCACCCCTCGAGCGATTGAGCAAGCGCCACTTCTGGGCGGTAAGACAAAAGGCGGGCGGCGCATTTTCAGACCTCGCGGTTTGTCCCTAGGGTGCGCTCCCCACCGTAGGGAAGCCAGAGTCCGCGGCGTGGCATCCCAGGAAGCAAGCAGGGGATAGGTCTGCATCCGGAAACACCGTGCGCAACCACTCCATCTTCAATGGGGATTAAGGCTGTTCGACCCGATTACCCGGGGCTATGCGCTTGTACTTTCCCTCCGCTTCCTCCCCTCCCCCCCCCCCTTTTTTTTTTCACCACCGATCCTCTCCGAAGCTTTGTATTCCTCCTGTCTGGCGACCTGCCGGTGTGGTAGCTCTTGCGGATCTTCCGATCAATTTGGCCAAATTGAATCACGCGGCTTTGATCCGGGGAACTTTCTTGGGGGGACCCCTAGGTGGTGGCGGCTTATACACGCGGGATTCCCCCTCTTCCCCAAGGAGAGCGATTGCGGATCCCCATTGGGGATAACCCCGGCACGTGAACGACAGTGATCCTTTTCTTCGCGCCAGGCCACGCCAACCTGTCTCTCGTGAAGGTCCGGTTACCGCTTCTAACGTCTTCTCCTTTTTTTCATTATAGCGCTGTTCAAGGCGTCAGACAACAAGGAAGGCAGCGCAAACGAGAGCAAAACCAACTTGAGGTTACAAATGTACCCCTTTGTCTCGCAAGTCCCAGTCTCATTTGACGCTTCGCTGAACCTCGGGACGTCACCCGCACGCAGGTGTGGAGGCAACGGCAATCGGCGTGTTCCGATCAGTCGTTCCTTTCCTGGTATACACGTCGGTAAACAAGCGCGGACTAAAAGAACTACAAGAGAATCGGACAAAATATGCAGCTAGAGACGGAGGTGACAAAACGGGACGAAAAAAAAAAAAAGAAAAAAGAGGCACAGAGCCGCCGGCACGTGTCGGAAGTACGCAGCAGCAGCCGCCCGCTACCCGCGGCCCGTCTTTGACCCGACCTCTCAGGGCACGTCATCAAATTTATATGGCGCGCCGGCGTGCCAACAACACTTGCCGGCGATGCTACTCCGCGTAACGGTTCCTTTCTCGTGCCAGCGTTAGTTAGTTCTTTTGATTTACTTTTTTATGCACTCGCCTCGCGCTGTTGAGATGCTCCAGCTGGGAGAGCGGCCAATAAATTTTGGCCCGCTGCTGCTGGAGCTTTCAGGTGCAAACCTGTCGTGAGTGACGATCCAATGACGCAGCGCGAAACGTAAATGTATACGACACAGAGGCTCGTGCCACCTGAAGTGGAGATAGATAGATAGATAGATAGATAGATAGATAGATAGATAGATAGATAGATAGATAGATAGATAGATAGATAGATAGATAGATAGATAGATAGATAGATAGATTACATGAGTGATTCGGCACTACTGCGTGCCAGAATAACGACCTAATTATGAGTTATGAGGCCCAACGCAAGTACACAATTTCGCCCCCATCAAAATGAACGCCGCGGCTAGGACATGCATCACAGTGATATCAACAACAATCCCCGGAGTTCGAAGTTCTGTGTTAGTTTTAAAGGGACCAACAACTGCCCAGAATATGAAATGAGTTGACACCACTGATGTAAAAATTGTCCGTTGCACTGACTCAAACCAACCCTGTTTTTTTCGTGAGAGATGGATTTATATTTTTATTTCTTAATTGAAAGTCGCGAAAAATGACCTGTGGCGCCTCTGGCGGCAAGAACATGAATGATCCGATGAAGATGGCCACGTGACCGTTGATTGCTGTACGCGGTCGACCATTTTTTGTTAGTATTGAAATATTGTTCGTTTCTTTATATTAAAAGGTATTACTCCATAATAATGTACATATAGGCCTGCGTTAGTAGTATGCATTAAAGTGGCGCTGCCTTCGCGAGACGTAATGATCCCATGCTCGTCAGCGCGTCTTGAGCAACTTTTCAGCGTGCTCATGCAACCATGCACGCAGTTTCCATGTCGCTGACATTTTGGAGCGACATCGTTTTGCTACCTACACTTCGTCTCAGAAATGACGCGCGCTGCTACTAGGTGCGGCCGTGCATATGCACAGTTACGTTTTCGATTACTTGGCTTGGCTCGTGTATCGAGAGAGTAAGGACGCCGGGACAAGCCATCCATGACAAAGGCGCAGGCAACGCTGGGCGCAGGCGCACACAACGCTGTACAAATACCGGGAAGGTGTATAAAGCCACACATCTCATTGTAACAGCTTGCTATTTTCAAAAATGGTTGGAAAGATCAAAATAAAGGTGGTTAAGCATAGTTACAGTAACTCCTGCGAAAGCAGGACAGCGATAGCTTTCACAAGGGCTAGCGGCATCGCTACCAATTCTCAGCGTTGCTGGAGCAAGCCTCCATGCGTGTTTGGAGCCTTTCAGATAGAAAAATACTGCTTATAAAATAACTACGTGCTTTTCGGATAAACCACTGCAGCTACAAACGCTACGAAGGGTGAGCTTCCTGTCGCGCCGTAAAAAACTGGGTCGAGAAAAATCAGTTGTCGGTCCCTTTAAGTGCGACGTACTCTAGGGGCCCGGGAGTGATGTGAGGGTGAGAAGGAGGGAAAGAAAGAGGGGAGGATAAAGCATGGCATAGCCATGTGTAGTACAGTACGGCAAAGGGGTGGGAATGGAAAGTGAGGGTGAGGAACAGTGATGTTAGGGTAAGGAGGAGGGCAGAGGGTAAAGCATAGCGTAGTCACGTGTTGTCATAGGTCAGCAAACTCACTCATGAGTCGACTCACTCAGGCTCATTCACACCCAGATCGGCCTGTGAGTCCGGGTGAGTAATATTTTGGTGAGTTTGAGTCCGAGTGAGTGCGGTTGAGAAAAATTTTAGCGAGTCCGAGCGAGTCCGGTTGAGGAAAATTTTGGTGAGTCTCAATCCGAGTGAGCCCTCAGAGCAGAATATATTCGTTGAGTGAGTGTGAGTGAGCTCCAACTTTTTTGCCGACCTATGCGTGTAGTATAGTATACCAAAGGGGGAAGGGGAAGTGAGGGTGCGGAGTAGAGATGCGAGGGAGGGGATGGAAAGCAGGAGGGGAGGGTAAAGGGGTGTGAGGTTCGTCCTTTTGGGGGGTAAGTGCATTGCCACAACCATTACTCCCTAAAGGATGAACGATTCGTCCTTTAGGGACTAACTGTCAGGGTACGAACTGTTAGTCCTCAGTAGTCTTTAGGGACGAAATGTCAGGGTGTAAAAGTTACCCCGTTATGGGAGTAACTGATTTATTTCTTTTTTGGGGTGTTAACTGCGTAGGGACGAACTGTTACTCCTGATGGGACTAACAGTTGCTCCTTCTCGATAAAAAAAGTAATAGATTCATCACAATTTCTGGTTGAATTACTGAGCATTTGGAGGTCGACACACGCATTCGACGATCTTATACAATACGCACCCCTCTGTTTATCATGAACCAACACCAACTCGCCCAACTTTTCACTTTACTGACCCATACAATCAATATACTGAAATAAATTCAGAAGGAAACTACAGAAAATTCACAACACACATGATTCGAACTCGTGACCATTGAATCAGCGCGCGCGTACGCCAACCACTACACCACGTCCCAGTACATTAGCCCGCGCTCGCTACAACTTGCACCATCACGCGCGCCAACTGGCTGACGCGGGCCAAGAAACCACATCCCACTTATCGGCCTACCGCTGCAACGGAGCTGGCGAGTCGCGGCCGCAGCTGATTTCGTTCGCTCAAACCACGACTGAGAGCAGCATGTTCGCTGCGCACGAATGCGCTAGTCACGTGATTCTTTTGTATTTCGCGGGCTTTCTTTGTAGCTTGGAAAAAATGGTACACGTGAGGCTTTCTCTATCGCAAATAATGCAATGTGGGTTTCTGAAGACGCTCTCGAACTTTGCAAGTCGCATTTATTGCCTAAAGTCAATATATAGCAATTTAATTAAATAATCCTAATTAACAAATTAATCAACTACAAAAAAAAATGTCTGTGGTGGGCAAGGTGACTGTCAGCAATTTGCAACTGATTTCACTCGCCTGCCTCTAATATTGTATTTTTTAACCCTTGGCTAAAGACAGCTGGGACACCCGGTATATGGCGAAAGCGTCGTTATAGGTGCCAGTTATTAATATTCTCCCTACGTCAGCTTTTATCGTAGCGGCTAGATTTCGTAGGCAAATGATGATACGCGAAGTCTTTATACCGTCTCTAAGAAATTCCTGCGATTTTAGCCACCCGTTGACGCCCTGGAAAAGTGCTCTATGTCATACTAGATGCCTTGAAGTTATAATTACTAGGGTACGCTGTCGTATACCACAATTGAATTTTTATTTATACAGAGCTCGTCTGGCACCCTCCTGGCTTTGTTCTTATTGTAGTGAATATGAAGCAATAGAACCCTCCCTTATCTCTTGTCGAAGGTTTTGCGCATTAAGAACGTGATCTCTAGAAACACCGTTCCGCATAATTGGATTAGATCTAACTCCTTCAAATTCAATCTCCCTAGGTGCACTGACCCTTCGTCACAGCGACGTGAAAGTATGCGAGGCCGTTTAAGTTTTTCTAGCACAGTCAATGAGATTTACACTACACGACCACGCATCCGGAACTTCATATTCAACCAGGCTCCATTATATTTTATTTTGTATTCTTAAATGAATTACTATTCGCTAAGAATCAATTCGACCTCTAATGTTTCTATTGTCAAATAATAATTCTGATAAAAATATTCTTATTAAACAAAAGGACAAATTATTCTCTTTTCTATATTTTGAATATTTTATCTAAGTTACTCTATTTTTGGCCAATCCCCCATGCAGGATGGGTGTGAGCCAAAAGTTTAGGATCTACATCTACATGTACACTCTTAATCAGGTCCCGGTTAAAGTGCCGGATATAGCGAGGAAACCAGACATTTTTCGTCTAGTTTTCTGGGTATAGCCAGCATTTAACCAGGACCTGATTAAGAGTGTACATATTACACGTATACTGCACGCGCTAAGCACTGCATACAGTTTCCGTGCTGACTAAAGCGGTGTAGCCTGGCTGGCAAAATCACGCGAGAGACGCGTGTTCGGGGAACGGTAGATTGCCGGTGCCGTATGCCTTTCTTAGCAAAGCCTTCTCGTACAGAAGTAAATCAAGATCTCGGAGGCTTCTGACATTGCCTGCAACAGCCATTGCCTGCGTAGCCAATAAGGCTGCGTTAGGTGGCAGACAGTGACTATGCAGAGGCGTCGCTGCGTTTCCTGCTCGACAGATATTTGAGTTTGCCTCTGCGTATCTCTTTTTCAAAGGATATATATCTTCGCCTTTAACGAAAATAGGCCCAGGTATTGAAACGTAGGTCAGGTTGCCCGAGGCACCATACCCCTGTTTAAGCAACGAGTGGGCTTCCACCTGCTGGCGCCTATGTCCACTTTAATGTAGGAGGAGGGGGAGAATTATCAATAGACGAGAAAAACCGCGGCAGCACTCTCGCTTATCGTGTTGCGAAAAGAAGGCAGTGGAGAAAACAAAAGACTGATAACAAAAAGAGAGAGAGAGAGAGGGAGTAATAGACAAGACGGTAACAATAGTGTTCCTCACAGGTAATCATGGTTGCTTATAATCTGGACATCTGATAATTCTGATAACCGACATCAGCCAAATTTCATAGCCAGAATTTTTTATTTGGGGGGGGGAGGGGGGTACGAAATTTAACCCCCACGCTGCCCCCTCTTGGCTACGCTAATGCTTCTCTTCATAGAAAACACATTCTTTTTTCTCAATAAGACGGCAATGTTATGGTCTTCGTACGCTGGCCAGCCCAGTTCTTGCTATAGAGTTTTCGATGTAGCACGCACGATTCAAGGCGTTTTCGCCGAACCGCATCTGCGAACGGGCGGCCGCACGGTGCGCGCGCGGCACTCAAAAGCCGCGCAGCTGCCGATTCCGACCACGCTAGCGTGCGGTGTCCACAAAGGCGAGGATCCAGACGCGTCACTGGCGTCAATTCTTGAGTCCCGAAATGCCGAAGTAAAGAAAGAGAAAGACAGAAAGAAAGAAACATACTTGCTAAAAACAAGACAACAAGGATGTCGGCAAGGCATGTGCGACTGCAAACGTAAATCACTATAAAATAACCAGAGAGAGAGAGAGAGAGAAGCCGGAGTGAAGGCATCTGTTCGTTCCTCCGAGCCGCCGACTGAGTCAACCGAGGGGGCGAGAAAAGAAGGCAAATTGGATCTGCCTATATATATACAAGCGGTGAATACATTAACGCCGCAGTAGCAGCGGGGAGCAGCGAGGATCTCTTTTTTCGCTCCGAGTCCCGTGACACCCAGACGCTAGGGGGTTCGTGGCTTCACGCTGCGAAGTGTGCTTATGGCGTCTGAGGCGGCGGCCTCTTTAATCCCCGTTCGAATGACCGACCGGCTGGATAGGGGTGTGAGAGCCGGTTGATTGCGTAACGAGGCTTCAAATTTGAGGAACGAACGGCTGCCTGCCATGCACTTGTGAAAAGAGTATGGACAGATGAATGCACATAGATCTAGCCGCTGCCATTGCTACAGAACTAAGCTCTCCGGTTTCAGTCGGCGTTTTGTATTGATTGGCTCGAGTGCAACTGTACCTAAAAAAAAAAAAAAAAAAAACGTTGTGCGCTCATAGTTTAGCGATAAGCGTATTAACTCTCTCGTCCTCGCTCCGTTGGCTACGTTGGAACATCGCAGATGCAACGGCTGGGAGCTTCGGCCTGAGCGAAAAGGTACAAGAGGGAGCATGGAAAGAAATAAAGAGGACTCAACGGCGGATGATCAAATTATTGTATATCTCGCGTGGTATTTGCAGTTCTGCACTTCTCTGTGTGCCCTTCCCTTTCAAAGTTTGAACTCATATTACCGTACCGTTGTTGCTTGTCTCTATCGTTTATTAGCCGCGAAGTATAATGCAATTTCGCTGGCTACCTATCACAAATTGTTTGCTGGATGGAGAGAGAGAGAGAGAAAGACGAAGCCATTGACGGAGTAAAATGAAAGAAAGCGAAACGCTGCTGGAATGCAGCCAGACACCACACGTGCTATGGGTTGCTCAAAACTTGGGAGGAGATAAGATACCGCAAAAGTGGCGTAGGCGTGAGCAACTCGAGATAGCACAGTATGGTTGTGGACTTATATCAAAGAGATCGAAGCAGAAAAAAAAATGAAAGAGAGAGAGAGAAAGGGAGGCACCATAGTGCAATACGACTTCCGAACTTTCAAGTGACACGAGCCGGGATTTCAAATCAGTTATATCTCGAGTTATCCCATTTTGTCGTGTTTCAGTTGAAGTTAGCTTTGCCACCATCGCATGGGCCTATATGAACTGGGAGCGTTCGAATGTCCGCTACGCGAAAAAAGAAAGATAAGAAAATCAAGATACAAGTTCGATCGCCAAGCAACTACTGTAGTTCATGCAAGAACATAAACCGACGACATTCGTAGGGAAAGGTGCCAGAATGAATGAATGAATGAATGAATGAATGAATGAATGAATAAATAAATAAATAAATAAATAAATAAATAAATAAATAAATTCTTGTTTTTCTTGTCATTGAGCGTTTCTTCAATTTAATGTGATGATTGGATAGCCGGCTCTAACGTAGTCTACCTTCCCCTCTTTTTTTTAAATATATAAATAATAATAAAAAAGAAACAAGTACGAGCGCGTGATCCACCAATTCCTTGGTCGATCCCCTAAAGTAGGTATGAGCCACAATAGACGACGACCACCATCACCACCGCAACAACAACAACAACAACAAACAAGCAACAACAACAACAAGAACAACCCAGAGACAGCTTCCGTGGTCGCGATTACCCTACGGTTGAGCGACCCCCATATATATATACCCGGACGCGTGCCACAGCCTGTTGCCACAAGTTCGAACGAACCAAGCCCGCGTGAGCGCGCTCTGTGTGTTCCGCACGGCAGGAGAGCCAGGGGCTCTTTTGAATAAACTGCCGCGTCGTGCAAACAGTGAGCGGAAGGAGAGGAGGCAGTGTAGAATACGTGCGGCAGTATTATACGGGCGCGAAAAACAACGCTCCCGAACCGCGTGGGAGACGGCCGATCCACGCGCACGAACGTGCCGGGGCCACAGAGGCTGCTGCTGCAGCAACTCGCGACACTTCTCAGTTGTTCGGGGTTCGGTCGGTCACGATTCGCGACAATCGTGGTCCCCCATCTGCCTCCCCTTCATCTCGCGGTTTTCGCCTTCTGCTTTTGAGAAGTGCCGTGTGCAGGCGTCACGACTGAGCGGCGGCGAGTGGCCGCTCTTCTTGCTTATCGAGTGTGTTTGTTATGGCAGCAGCAGGCCGTCCATGCATGCGTGGCGGACTGATGTGAAGCCGCTGGCAGGCACGTGTCTTCCGGCAGAAACACCTTGCCGCCGTGTCTAACGCCCTATATATAGAGAGAGGCTGCAGGTCTACTATCACTGGCGTAGTCAGGGGGGGGGGGGTCTGATCGCCCCCTCAGGAAACATTGCAATCTTGCATGTGTATATATACACGCACACATACCAAAGCACACGAACATACACAAAGCATGGTTGAACCCTCCCACCTCCTCCCCCAGCACGAAAAATATTTCTGGCTAAGTTACTGTTGACTATAGACTATTTTACGGATGGCTTTCGGTGCCGCCATATTGGGCTGCTAACCTTGGCACTTTTTATTTTGAACTAAACGAACAGCGCTACGGCGGCCGTATACACATCAAAAAGATCTAAAAAGGTTGCATTGGTGCATTCGGCGTTTCCTGACCTTATCAGTTCACGTCGCGAGGTACAAAAGCGACAAAACATTCGTTTAACAGCCCAAGGTGCACGGCGGCGCTTATACGTCTTACACTCTTAACTTTGTAACTCTTACTATCCGTGCACAAAATCATGTTTATCCGATACTTTGTAACGGATAACTTAGCAAGATACATTGTAACTCATAGATATATAAGGTACATTGTAACGGTTACAGATATCAGTTACATTGTAACCCTTATAATTGTTGATATTATATAGGTTACGCTGTAGCCTTGTCTTTTTTATAATGTAATGTAACTTATAGAATGTAACTTATAAAAAGGTGTTTTTAAGGGTTACGTCAGCTATTGATATCTTTTAGTTTTGATTGCACTCTATTTACACCGGGTGTTTCAAGAAATCGGCCGAAAATTCTCAAAAATACCGAAAATGCGATATTTGCTGGCTGCCTTGAGAATTGCTTGCGCTGTAGCGGCAGGCATCTTAAGATTGTTAAAGACCCCACTTAGGAGTGTGATTAAAAATAAACTAATTAACTCTTTAACTGGTGAAGTTAGGTGGTAGTATCAAAGGAGCGAAATGAGGTTTTACATGCGAAGAACCCATGCCAGCTTTGATATATTGAAAAAGCAGCCTGTAGTAATTATTGTGTCGTAGTGAAATTCAACCAAATTCAATGAATGCCACCTTTGAAAGCCGTGGAATTTGGTTGAATGTCACTACGACAAAAAAATTACCAGAGGCAGATTTTTCTATACTTCAAAGCTGGGATGGGTTCCTTGCGTAAAGAACTTCAATTCACCCCTTTGACAGAACCACCTAACTTCACTAATTAAAAAGTTAGTTAATTTAACTCTAATTGCAGTCCCAAATGGTCTTTAACAATCTTAAGACGCCTGCCGCTACAGCGCAAGCAATTCTCTAGGCAGCCAGCAAATATCGCATTTTCGCGATCTTTGAGAATTTTCGGCACATTTCTTGAAACACCCGGTATAGCCAACCTTAGGTTCACTGTAATGAGGTTTACAATGGTACTGTCACGTCTGGCAATTGTTCTCACAGAAGATTGTGATGCCAAAATTGGGAACCTGATAAAATCACTTCGCCTATATTTCGATGCATTTGAACAAGTCATTGAAGAGTGGATGACGTTTTCTCGCACTGCTGCTTTACCCGTATATGGCTTCACTTTCAGTCCCATTACTCAATCTTCTACACAGATTCTCTCATGAGCACCGACAAGTCGACAAATCACACTACTGACCAAATTTGTGGGCAAGATTTCTAGACATGAGACATCGTCTAAATGTTGAAAACTGGCTGTGAAACAGAGTGCTATAAAAAAAAATGTCCATATAAGTAGCTAAAGTATCCTGAAAAATCAACACACTCTTTTAAATACTGTCTGGCCTTCCCCACTCACATAAACCAGCTGCAGTTTTTTCACACATATATACTGCCGCTCACTCGGGTATTCCTTCGACATCGGCGTAGCTGGTAGAGGGAGGAGGGTTGGTGGTTCTAACCCTCAAAAGTTTTCAATTTTGCATGTACGCGTACATTCGCAAACATGCACGACTACACGCAGTGACGAGAAACGGTTGTGGCAGCTATATTTTGTATTTATTTTAGGCTGGCTGGTATTAGAACAGGTGAGTTCAATCACACTGCAAAGCTCTCCAGGCAATGTCTCGGATATCAATGGCATTTCAAATGAACTTGAAGGCAATTCCATTAGTGAACTTCCTAACTCTGTCTGAACTTTTCAAACAAGGTATTCCTTTACAGATTTTTTGAATTTTCTCAAAAAAGCACTGTAAGGTACGGAATTCTTTATTTAAACATCTCTTCTTTGCAAGATGTAATATCTAAAACAGGGTGACACGTCGAGTAGTGTCAGAGCCCTACAGCTATGAAAGACACAAAATATGAAAGACACAAAAGATGTCACAAATACAGCTACATAAAGTAATGCAGCTGCATTACTACATAAACACAGATAGCAGAGAAAAGTGCTGCAGCTTAAATTACATTTTTCTGCTTTAGAAAGGCCAAAAAACATTTCAGGCGTCCACAAACCACACATTTTGGTGGCCTATCTCCTGGCAATGCAAATGTCTGCACGAGAGCAAGCATCTGGGAATACGCAAATGGATACTGTAAGTTCTTTATATAATACACCAAAAGACAAAAAATAAGTGCCCGCGGTAATCCAGATGTGGAGACAGAGATGACTTCGGCTTGGCTGCCAGCAAAAACGCAGACTTAGTCAGGAGTGCAGTAAATGTGAGGCGCTGATATTTGAAGTTCATCACCAGGCAATTCCGCCTACAAAAAGAAATTACAGACTACATAAACTTCTAGTTAAGGTTTGTTGGTGGTGCAGAGTATGGTATGCATGCGCTTGCCCACAGAATAAAATGAAGATATGTGCTAATAAGGGCAAAATGAGAACAGCGAGCTATTAATGCTGGCACTAGCAAACCATATATTCAGTGCTACAACATACTACAAGTGGGAGTGCTGTGGTGTAAGATACAAAAATTTTAAACAGGTTTTTCAGACGCACAAGGAATCCGTTTTGCGTATCTACGAGAGGGCTCAAGCCGCAAACTATTAGAGTTGAAGAGGGTGTCCACGTACCTCATTTATCAGACTGTGCCCAACGTTGCCTTGTATGTGCTTCATAACATCCACCAGTGTGCAGACCCGTTCTTTCTTTTCAGAGAAAACCTCTACCACATCATTGAGTTCGCTCTCGAGTCTTGCTATGTTAGCATTGAACCGAAGTTCCACCTCGATGCACAACTGCAACAAAGCAATTTAGGACATTGAGAACCATCACTCCTATGAAAACAGGCTTAAATTAATGTTAGGCGTCATAAAAATCAGCTGTACAGACGTGAACACTAATGTTCATTAAGTTTATCAGCTGATTCGCTAAGAACTATTCGACATTGGTCGCCATTAAAGCTGACATTTGTTATAGTGGCTCATTTTTAATGAACATCTTTTGCAGGTTTGATTCAAAAATTCGTCTAATTTCCAGACCGCGGTGCCGGCGATGCCGCAACTGCAGAGCACAGCGGGTGCGCCGGAAGGTGCTGCGGCACGCCGGAACTTACCTCGACGTGATCTAAACGATGGTGCGCCACACGAGGACCTCGCCGCGTGAAAAACAGTGTGTCATCTCAGGAGAGCAAGCCGACTGATGGTCCATCGCGCGTGATGTGCAGTGCTTGTCGCATTCTTTGTGATATTAAAGTGGTCATGATAACGCTGCCAGCGTTCCCCTCAACGCTACAGCTCACGTCATGCTAAGCAGTGTTGTTGCGAGTCGAGGATCGCACATGACAGAGACAGCGATGAGCGTCAAAGCTAAAATTACAAAGAAAGACAAAGTCAAAATTACAAAGAAGGCGACAAGCATCACACATCACGCGCGAAGGACCGTTGCTGGGCTCGTTCCCCTCAAATGACACGCCGTCTTTCCCGCGGCGAAGTCCTCACGCGGCGCGCCATCATGAAATTACGTAAAGGGAAGATTCGGTGTGACGCAGTACACGGACCGCCCTTCCGACGCACCCGGTGCACTCAGTTTCGATATCGCCGGCACAGCGGTCTGAAAATTTGACGATGGATCTTTTGAACTACACCAAAATATTTTATTCGATTTTTTTGCTAAATCTCACAGATTTTTTTTTTTTTTTTTGTAAAGCCCGCCTGTAAAGTGAAACTAAGTGCGCAGAGAGCGCCACTGGCATCCGTCAGTTACGCCCAGTGAAGGGGCGGATTCAAATTATCCCATCAAAACATGGCCCACAGCTAAAAAAATAAAACATAAGGTTCTTGTAATTTGCCAATCAATGGGTGCTGTTCAGCGCTTGCTTAAAATTTACAACAATCAGGTTGCTAGCGATGCCCGGAGCGTCACATCACAGGTTCTTTTTCGTTAATTGCTCGGGGAACTGAAACCAGCCTCTAGAAAGAATACTCGGCACGAAAGGCATTACACTTGCCTAGTACAGCGGATACCGTAAAACTAAAACACAGAAAACAGCTATTCTACTTATATATGTAAGTACTTATTTTAAACAATGCTGGCTTTACGTATTCACGATTACTAAAGGTACCGGCCTGTCCGGAGTTCTCCAGCACATTAGAGACAGCATTTCCAGCCATAGGTGCTCCCATAGACGCTGTAAAAAACTCAAATTATAGTAGCGAAGCTCCTTAGGCACGGCACCCCGCCGTCGCCGTTGAAGACAGTCAACAAACAGACAAACATACAAAACAAACAGTGTTGAAGACAAACGTCATAGACCAACAGTGCACCGTAGCTTCTCTAAGTGCTTGCAAAGGGCACGTGTTGCTGACACTATTACCTGTGCCGGCATAAAAGCTCGAAAAACAGAACGCATTGAGAATACTGCAAACATGCCAAGCGCGGTTATATGTCAACAAACGTCATGACAAGGGCACTGCCGAAGCTGACGACGAACACAAAGCCGGAGTGGCCAAGCCAAACGCATAAAGCGCCAAAGAACCGGCAAGCAGCCTTGCCAGGCATCGTTCGCGACGAATTCCCCCATTGGACACAGCTGAAGCCTCCTTTTCTTCCTGGCAGCCGTTAAATCTCGGACAGGCAGTGCGGGGTGAGAACACTTTCGTTTTCTATACCGAAAAGAGAAAACAGAACAATGAAAAGAACCACTTACCAAGTTCGTCTAATCCTCCATGCGATCCGGGGCAATGATCACAGTAGTCACACCGTACGTTAGCTGAAGCGAGCACAGTGTAGCGTTCAGTCAGAACCCACTTCTTTGCAGCGGCCGCGCGCTATTCCAAACAAGTCCACGTTCAACGCTGATATGTTCGGAAGCGTGTCCAACGGCGCCGGCGACGCGAGGTAACAAACACGGCCAACACCATGCACCGATCACGACGCCATCTACGTAACGCCTTCCCGACACGCAGAGCTGCAACAAGAATACATGTAGAGATACCATAGAAACATGGCCGCTGCTTCTGCCCCGAAGCATGATTCAAACTTTCGGATCCGGCTACTCGCACTTAAACAAGACCACGTCCATTGTGAGTAAATTAAAACGAAAGTTTGTGACCAGAGTTCGCTCTTAGCAAGAGTTATGCTGCATTGAAAGCTATCATTTTTTATTGAAGCGTGGCGAAAGAGATCGTTGTTGCTTCAGACCACTGCCTATTTCATTAATCCACAAGTCTCCTCGGCAATGGAGCGGCAGTATGTGGCTTTTCGGTGTACCAAGCACCGCGCTGGCGAGAATTGGCGCGTTGGGCCACCAGTGTCGATGTACAATATAGCAACGAATGACGTATTGCAGACTGTTTTTCTGTACATTTTATGTCATTCCAGTTTGTTCAGACGCTTACTCGCGCCGTAACCGAGTTTGTTTAAATAATAGATATTTTCAGCCGAGTGTCGCTTACGCTCAGCCCCGCTTGAAGTGTAATAGAAGCATTTTGAGTGCGGAGTTACTGTATATACAGTTACTCAATTCGAAGTGGGCCGAACAGCCGGTTCCGGGCTTGCTTGGGGGTGAGGCGCGGTGTGTGGAAATCCTATACATAGTTTTTCATGTGACGTCACAGATAGGTTCTCTGCCACCGTGACTTTTATCTCATTAGAGAGTGTCAGTGTAGGGGACGACGCACAGTCGTTCTGCCCCTGTGGTATTTTGTGCTCTCCCGCTTTCTTCTGTTCGCCAGCTGCGTCAACGGATCGAAACACTCCGGCATTAATGTAATGTCACAGTTTCTCACTCCACGCGTCTTACACGGCATTTCAACCAGGTTGTGCTGCAAGATGGCTAACAAAGTGACGTCAATGAAAACTGCGATGCGGTCGAAGTGAATAGGGTTGCGTTGTTTGGGCTGTGAGGCACACATTCCCTTCGAAGCGTCCTTGTAGGATGCAGACCACGTTCGGCAGGGACGCCGATGAACATCCCTTGCGCCACTATACGTCCCCACCACGTCACACAATATCACGGTACGTGATGACGTCATTACGTCATCGCTTAGCAAAAAGTGAGCCGATCATGGAGGTGCAGACAGCTTGCAATGTATCCTGTCCTGGAGGCAGTCCAAAACCACTTTAGGTGCATAAAACTTTCGCAGGCGGACGGGGGAGAATGAATACATTGACGGAGAAGAAAAAGATGGCTTTCGCCTTCTCATACGGATATACAAGGGCACAGGTGTGAGAAGAACGCTGGTTTTGTGATACTCTAGAAGTCGGTTATTGTAAGTCTTGCAATATTCGTCGTTATTGTCGCACAACATTTGCCTGCGGGCGAGTTCCGGTATGGCATCCTGCTTATTCCTCGAGTGAGGCGCCTTGAGGCATAATTTGTAACTCAGTAATGTGCACGTTCTTATTAGGCAGACTAACCATGCGGGGGCACGAAGGCAAGCTTAGCCTGCACTTTGCTCATGTGTAATTTGCGAACTTCCACTCCATTAGTTAGGTCTCCTTGGAATCTCGGTTATAAGTTACCAAAAAAGTGTATGCGTTACGCATGGGTTACAATATATAAGTTACATGCCGGGGTAACGGATAAACTTCCAAGGTAACCGATAAACGCATCCATTCGCAGTATATTTCGGCAATGTAACCGATAGAACGAGACGGAAATAATGAAAACATCAAAAATACGAACGATGTAACTGTTATTTTATCCGTTACTCACTTTTATCGGTATATTTATACGTTACCGTGGTAAGAGTGTATGATTGAGGCTGTTCAATCATCAACGGACCGCCGTCGTCGCGGCCGCGAGACTGTTCACGTCGATCGACTGAAGCCGCATTATGACCCACCAGTTATACCTGTTCCTTAGGTCGCCAGGATGGATCCTTTTCCGCGGGGGAGTGATTTGTAACATGGTAGGGCGCAGACAAGAACGCCTGCGATAGAAGAAGACGAAGACGGTTGTTGTTGGCGCTCGCGCTTGCTCGGCTTGGACCGCTGATCGCTTCAGCTGTGGCAATCTTTTAATAAACGCGTTACTGTCTCAACGTTAAACGCATACCATCAAGGTCTTTAAAATTGCGTATCTATGTATTTTCTGTTAAAGGAACACACCGCCTAATACATACCTAGTGATGTTGCGCCTCAGATATGCGTAATGTTTGCTTTTTGATCAACAATGTACACAAGTATGAACCTAGTCAGCCGTTCACGATGGCTGGCCCTTGGGCAAGTGGTTCAACTTTGGCCGAGTGGCTGAATCGAGGGACGTGCCGACAAACAGAATGACAGACAGAGAGACAGACAGAAAGACAGACCAAGATTTCTGCGTTTAAGTTCCCCAAAAAAGACTATCGTCTTTAAAAATCCGATAAACAGTCACCGGTAAAATTTTAGGGGAAGCTCCTTATAGCGGCACCCGTTCGTCCCCTGTATGTAATGTGTAACCAGTCTTAACGCTAGTACCAGATCTTGACCTCCAAGGTGGTGCCGGTGGGAGATTTCTCCTGTGCGTTGTTGAACAATAAAAAATTCGCAGCGTGCGCATTAACTAAAAGCCGACTTCTTCTGTCTCTCATTCCCCATTAGCAGCCATTGGCAAGTTCCAGTAGGAAACGTTAGTAGAAGTAGAAGTGTAAGTGTTAACTAAAAGCTGACTTCTTCTGTCTCTCATTCCCCATTAGCAGCCATTGTTTACCTCCATGGTAGTGCCTGGTGAGATTTCTCCTGTGCGTGATTAAACAATAAAAATTCACAGCGTACATGTAAAATTAAAGTGAGCTGCAAGTCGCCATGACTCTCATCGACCCTTTAGTATTAACCGGCCCGATCTCACGTCGTTGATGATGTACTGGGCGTGAAGCTGCGCGACGCCGCCGCCAAGATCCTGCCGCACGAAAGCTTCGCCCCACTCATCATCATTCACCCCGTGGATATGCTGTGGAATTTTTTGACAATTCGGATTTATACGATAAACCACGACTTTAAGAGGGCATTTTCAACGTTCAAAGAGCTTTTTCAAAGCTGAAAATCATCAATCGAAAGGAGCGCACCTCCGTCAGCGGCAGCAACCTCGTAAAATATGCTTGCGGCTATTACAACAACTTTTACGGTTATAATACGAGCAAACGTAGGTGTTTCGGATTTAAGTACTTGTGCTTGTACGTATATGTGTTTGTGCGTTCAAACCTTCCAGACGGAGAATACACTTAGTGTGATCGCATGTTTTCGTGTTCAGATATAATCTCATCTAAAATTTCGGAGTATTGAGAATAATAATAATAATAATAATAATAATAATAATAATAGTAATAATAATAATAATAATAATAATAATAATAATAATAATAATAATAATAATAATAATAATAATAATAATCAATCAATCAATCAAACGTTTCTTTAATGTGCCCAGGAACAACCGTGAGGTCTTTGTACTGGCGCACGAAAAAAAAAACAAAAGCAAAGGCAAACATTCATAATAAAATATCGGGGATAAAAAACGTTATAAAATTGCACATATACAACTATGCGCAGGCAGAAAAAAAATGTCAACAGTGTACGAGGCTATGTAAGTACAGTGCAAAGCTCGGAGCAGAACAACGACTGGGAGCTGTGAGAAACATCGAGCTCCAAAAAGTAAGCATTGTAAAGACGTTGTATCCTGCCAATGGTCGAATGCTCACAGAGGCAGGCAGTTACATGAAAAGGTCTATTCTCTCTGGTCAGCTTACATGGAATTCGGAAATTAAGACAGTTGAGCAATACAGGGCAGGATATGATACCATGCACAAGCTTGTAAAGAAATAACAGATCAGCGCGATTTCGTCGGCAGCAAAGTGATGGCAATGATAATAATCCAGCAGCGTTAGAACGAGATCCAGAGTCATTTCTAGCGAAACGATGGTTGTAGATGCTTAGGAATTTTCTCTGGACTCGCTCAATGGCGTTGCTGCTGGAATTAGGAATGCCATTCCAGATCACAGATGCATACTCAAGTTGAGGAAGACATAGCGCGGTGTACAATTTTCGGAAGGGCACAGGAGAAAGGAAATCTCTAGACTTTCTGCAAACACAGCCTAGGGTGCGAAGACCCCGCGAAGCAACACGCTTAGCGTGAGCAGAAAAGTGTAAGGTGCTGTCAAAAAGAAAACCTAGATCATTGATCTCACATACCTTACACAACGACACAGAATTGACAGAATATAAAAATGGCACACTAGATGTTTTTCGAGTAAAACTCATTACCTTGGTTTTTGAAATATTTAGGGAGAGGTTATTGCTCCTGCACCATTCGAAAAAAGAACACAAATCAGATTGCAGCAAGCGACAATCGATAACTCAATGAATTTCCTTAAATATCTTTATGTCATCGGCATACAAAAGGAAAGAAGAATTCCGAATGACAGAAGAAACATCATTAATAATAATAATAATAATAATAATAATAGATCTGTTATTTTTCGTCAAAAAGTTGAGGGAGACTGCAAGAAAAAGCTGAGAAGCAGCCCCCCCCCCCCCGGAAGTACACCTTGGCGAATTCACAGCAGTGAACACCCAAAGCCTTATTAACAGGGTAAATGAACAGGAAGTGAGAAAAAATGAAAAGATGAAGAAACAGGATTATCAGCAACAACGCAACGCATTTTCATTGCAAATCAAATTAATAAGAACACATTGCAACAACTTATATTACAAAATTAAACACCGAATTTCGGAGACTTGGAGATTTACGTGAAATAAACTCCGATAAACGCCGAATATTCTCCCAAAATAGAAACTACGAAAAACACCCTCCGAATTTCAAGAAAAATAAACTCTGAAAACACGGAGCCCTAGTAAATGACTTATGCAAACGATCGGCGTGTAACACGTTTCAGAGTCCAATCTTGTACTTAAAGTAAACATAAATTGCACTTAGCAACCGGAAAGTAAAGTACAGCTACTCTCAGCCTATGAGTGTCGTTGCCTGCTTTTTATAAAAAAAAATGGCCGACTACTAGGGCAGTCCCGCCGCCTTCATCAATTTCGCTCGCCGAGTGGAAGAAATGACACAGGTTGAAGCACATCGTTACGCGCCACCTTTACGCCCAGTTCTCAGGGATCGCCAGAATCCCATGGAGGCGTATAACGACGCGTAATTCATGTCGCGGTACCGTTTTTCCAAGCGAGCGGTCCAACGCCTCTTGGAAATGCGGCCGCTGGGCCCCGGCATTCACCTAAAATGTCTCGAAGGCGAAAGCAGTCGAGTTTTAACTGCGGCGCAGTTTAACGGACGTCCTTGTCGCCGTCTCACGTCTCGCGTTCGCGTCACGCAGGTCCCAAGTTTGATACAGATAAGTCGATCCAACTGCACGCTTGGAACGCCAGCGTCGCCGCAGGAATAGCTCTCTTGTCAAACTCGTCTGGAAACACAGACGAATCAATGTTCCGCAGTTCGCACAACTTTATTCACTTGGGATGGAATTGGCTCATTAACAGCGAAGCCGTTTTAGCCGGCCGTAAAAATGTCCATGGGCACTAGCAAACTATCTTCATCATCGACGGGTATGTGCCACTGAAATTGGGCATATCCCACAACTCACCAGTGGTTCAATAAATGAAGAAGGCAACACAGAGCCCAAGAAATGGCTGCGTAGCGACGGCGGCGAGCCATGAAAAGCTAAAGACAGAAAAAACATAGCCAGAGGGAGAAAGAAAATGACAGAAAGAAAAAAAAGAAAAAAATACAGAGAATTAAAAGGAACAAAGACATAAAAAATTTAAAAGACAATACATAGGCAGAGAGAGAAAGAAAGTGATACAAAGAAAGAGAAATAGAAAAATAGACAGCAGTAAAGGGATTAAAGACATAAAAAGATAGGAAGACAAAGAAAGAGTTTGAAAGACCAAAGAGAAAGGCAGGAAGCAAAAGAGAGGAAAGAAAGGAAATAAAGAAAGAGCGAGAAAGAGAAATGGATAGACAGAAAGAAAGCAATCGAAAGAAACGGATACAAAAACACACAGAAGAAACAGAGAGAAAGAGAAAGAAAAAGCAGGAAGATGTAAATACATAAAGAAAAACAAGGAAGGCCACCCAGCTGCACTCTTCCTTCAGGCTTGGCACCTTTATTGCGAAGCTGCCATAGTTTCTTTTTTGTTTTTCAATAGTTCGACTGCATTGATCTCTCCACCCCTAAAGCTTTTTGCACTTAGCCTGATTGTGCACTGCTTTTCATGTGATCTCGTCACCCTGTGACGTCACATAACGTGACGACAGAATGAGGTCACGATGACTTCACGCAATATGGTGATTGTGACGTCATGATGACGTCAGATAGTGACGTGATCGCACGGTGATTTTTTCTATCACTTGTACTGACGCCGACGGTCAGATTTCGTGTTTGATGAGGCATCTAAGGCATTCGTCCTAATAATTCTGAACGAATTAAACTTCTCGCAGTCTTCACTTGGAAATGCCTAAGTGATACCGTAGTCCTTCAATACTTTTTCTGGTCACGAAACTTCGCCGTCACGCTATTGGGGAGCTTGATATGGCATTGAAAGCTGCCGCACCGCGGCGCCACCATCGCTTAGAGCCCACCCTTTTCCGGGTTGATTCCGCAGAGAGCGAAGGTGCGGCCGGCGCGAGCTTAAAGTTTGCACGTGTACTCTGTATCTGCGATTGCTTTTTGGGTAAGGTATTGTACAGTTGAAGAGGGCACGTTTGCGTGACGATGCCGTTCAGGTGCTGTGTACCGAGGTGCCGTTTCGGCTACAAGGGCACTGCTGTCGAGGTATGGCTATTTTGCATGCTAAGTGCTCGTAGGCCTTTCGATAACTGGAAGTGAGTCATAACGCGGCAAGAAACGGACAACTTCCGCATCGATACGAAGCATGTGCGTGTGTATGTGCGAGGTGCTTTGATTCATCGGACATCATCTATGTGGACGATCTCACGATAAACGGTGACGCTGTATGGGTGCCGAGAGAGAAGCCACCTCAGGCCTAACGCCATTTCGCGTGTGTTCCACGTCCTGCCGGCCTACTTTACGAATCGGAGGTCGCGACCACGGACAGTTTGAACGCCACTGAAACCACTGAAGCGACCTTGAAAGCCACCGTTTGCACGGGGGGTTTCCAGCCATGGTAAACGGGCCATTGCGTACTTATTGTAACAAGAAAAAAAACAAGATGCAAGATTTCTTTGTCAGTACTTCTTTAAGATGTCTTTTGAGCTCAATATCAGCTTTAAGATGTCTTTGAGGGACAGAGATTAAGAAGCGCAATGCGGATTCAGGGGGTATATTAATCTATGCGTTTTTCATCGGGGGTATTGACAACAAAAATCGCGTTAGAAAACTGTGTCGCACTATCGGACTGACACGCACGAAGAGTAGCAGAGCTTTCGAGGCCGGAAAACGACAACAGTTCCCATCAAGCAAGCGTTTCGTTGACAGCTACGATTTGCCACGAACAGATTACCGGCAAATGCAAGCTGACGTCGTAGAATATTTTGTGTTGCGGCATATTAGTCCGTAACTACTGCCGGAACGATACGTGTTCAAACGGCAGTTCGGGAAATAACAGTGCACAAACCTTGAGCTCAGGTTGTCATGCATTTAATGGTAATGCCTCCGATGTATCATTTTCTGTACAGCGCATCGCAGTCAGGTCAAAGATTTTTTTAGGCCTGGTGGGCCAAGTAAAGACAAATAACAAAAGCTCCATGCGCGTCGTCTGCTGGCACACTGAGCCGTCAGCTGAATTTGAGATTGTTTACTTTTTGTGTGCGCCGTGTCTTCGCTAAGAAAACATTAGTAAGAAAGTTCCAAGTTTAGTTCGTATAGTTGCTACGACAACATAGAATATAAATATCGTCTAACAAGAGCGGGACTTTCGGCCGCGAGGTACCAGAGAAGAAAAATATATCTCCACCATATCCACGAAGTGAGTGATGTTAGAGGAGCTTGCTCGTAGATAATTGGGTAAACCGTCAATGCCAATTCACGGTTTACCCGAATAACTTTACCTGTTCAGCTAACCAGAAAGCTAGCTATGGGTAGAGCGATGGCAGGTAATAGAAAACTCGAAGCGCATGGACGAAAATATTTTATAATCGACAAATATAAATATTTCACAACTCAAAGCGCATGCACAAGAAGGGAAACTTGGGCTATTTGGTGAAATTTCAATTTTCATAGCTCACAGTGCTAAAGGGAGGAGGACAAAGGCATGCGCTGTCACTCCGCTGGTACATGGTTGGCTTTGCTATTGTATTTATCAGATGCGACGCATCTTATGGGCGGAGTTCAAACCGGTGGTGTGCGGCGTGACCACCCTTACTGCGCATGCGCAAACCCTCTCTACACACCTCCCCTCCCCTCTCCGCTCCTCCTCCCCTCCCCTCTTTCCCTTTCCCCTTCTCGTCTACCTCTCAGACTTTCCCCCTCTCCACTACCCCTCTGAAACACGGGCTCGACATGCCGAAACAGTGCTTTGCATCGCCTCATAGTCTCCTTTAGCGGGAGAAGGTGCGGTTTTTTCGTGCCGTTCCTTTCAATAAGCTTTAGTGTGAGTAAGCTCTCGTGTCGTCGCCTTCTTCGTACTTTGTGCTCGTCCCTTTAGCCCTCTGAACTATCAAAGACGAAGCGCATGGACACACGTGCTGTTAGTGCCTGAGCTCCCCTTCCACTCCAGCATGCGACTTTCGTGCGACTCTGACGGCAGGCTTGTTTCATCGTTGCATGAGCCTTGTTCGCGAGTTGCGCTCTCGCGATTTCATTCACACACACAGTATAAGGTGCGCAGGGCGATGTTATCAATTTTAACTTTATACAGAAGACGCTGGCCATGCCGCCGAAGATGCCGACAAAAAATGCTCCAAGAGTGAATTCATAAATGCTATCACAATAAGACAAGCGCAAACGCATGAGTTCCCCAGTTATAGCGGCCTGCTACGCTAGTGTAACTCGAGGTACAATGCTCACTTGTAAAGAGGCACTTTCAACCCAGTATGCGCTCTGTCATCCAGTTTCCTCGAGTTATTGGTTCAAGAAATGTCAGTTAATATGTTTCATTTGGCAACTGTGTAAGAGTGGAAGGACGAAACAAATAACCTGAGGCAAACGGAGCGCTGACTATACACTACAGAAATATATGCAGTTTCTTCTTTACAGGGTGCTTACAAAGGAGAGAGGAACAATGCCACATTGAAATTTCCGCGAATCAGGTCAAGACTCACAATCGCATTTGACTTTGTAGAAGATATGCAATTTCTTTGCTAACTTGCGAAAATGAGAGAATACTGACGCACATATAAGATTTCCTGGCGGTGCAAAATGCTGAGCTAATTTCGTGTGCACGTTCGGAAACCTTCAAAGAAGAGTTTTGTCCTGTTCAGTCGACGCATGTGCTTCCCAGTATGAGTATTGACCTTTTCGAGACCTGACGCTGTGCCTTTCTGATATCCACGCGTTTTGGCTTTTTGAACGGAGGAGTGAGAGTGCTGTCTTACCCTATTGCTCTGCGCACTCCAAACTGGTCAAACGAGGTTTTACTGCGATAGCAAATAAATGGACACTCTCGACGGGTTTTTGCCGTCATGTTCCGTATAAAGTCCAAATTTAAAACGTCTCCCCGTGTGTTCTAGCGCGGGTAAAAGCGCGCGAGCGGGGAGCAACGAACGCGGCTGAAGCAGAGATCAAACGACCCAGCCCATTTCCGTTGCTCGGAGGGCGCATGCGAGACCATCAACCCGCTCGGGAGGCCTGCCATTGAAGCAGAGAGAAAACGCCCCGGCCGTCTTGAACGAGCAGAAAAAGACGCGAGCGGAGGGGGGGGGGGGAGTGTCGCTCGAGCAGCGACATTGAACTTTGATTCAAAGAGCGCAACCGCTGGCGCGCGCCCTGTCGGCGGGCGGCTCGTATGCACTTCTATGGGCTGCGCTCTGAAAGCGAAGAGATTGCGCGGAAAGAGCATCTCTCCCTGGAGCGGCCGTATTTCCTCACACCAGCGTTTTGTAGAGTTACGTGAGATCGCATTAAAAAGAGTTAGCTGGCAGCTTCACTTCATATAATACTGCAATTTGCTGCTCCCGCATTCATTGTTTCGCTCTGGCGGTGAAACTAATTTTTTTAATAAATGACGTCTTCTTAATAGCCTCAAGGAATCATGTCCGCATATTATGGAAGGCAGTTTCTCAGCATTAGTTAGTCGCCGGTCCATTGCTGTATACTCCTTGGCCACCATCTCTGAATTTTGTCGATCAGTTACTCATGTGCGCAAAACGAGACGATGCCGCGTCCACACACAGCCAGCCTGTTTTCAGGCGCCCACTTGCTGCGATCCCATGTATTCACGATGTGTCTCATAGGCTGAAACAAATTTTGCAGCTGGTGGGTCTTACGATGGTTTCTTCAGCTCCGGAGAAGCTGGCAAAACGTTTCAAACGTGTCAGTGACTCGGCAATGCAGCCAAGCCTCTGCGCTGTGAAGCACGGAGATTTTCTTATGTCCTCTGCGTCACAGACGTGGCTTATCAAGCCCCACTGTCATGCATTCGTAATACTGTTGGGCAAGGAGGTAGGTGCCGAAATGAGCACCTAAATGAGAGAGAGAGAGAGAGAATTGTTCATTTAAAGCAGAATGCGCAGCCAGCGTATATACTTCTACTTGTTATTCTGCAGGGGGAAGGAACGAAAGAAAAAATTACACCATATCCCGCTAAAGGGGACCATGAGGCGATGCGAAGCCGGAGCGCTTGCACGATCGCGTTCCGTTGGCGTTCGTTGGGCATGGCATCCTACCGACCTCGCGTCGTGGAACGCGAAGAGGGACGCTACGCGCGTCGTATCTTTCATCTAGCCTGGCCGTTAATTCTCACAGGGCGAGCGGGGAACGCGGTCGACAGGCGGGCGAGAGGGGGGCAGCGTAGGAGAGGAGAGAGAAGGGGAGGAGACGCGCATGCGCTCGAGCTCATCGCGGCGTTGCGCAGGAGAGAATTTCGGCATGTCTAGCCCGCGTTTCAGAGGAAGAGTGGAAAGGGGGAGGGTAGAGGGGTATGGGAGAGGGAAAGTGGAGAAGGGAAGGGGAGAAGGAAAGTGGAGAAGGAAAGTGGAGAGGGAAAGTGGAGAGGGTGAGTGGAGAGGAGGTGTGTGGATAGGGTATGCGCATGCGTAGTAAGGGTGGTCACGCCGCACACCACCGGATTGAGCTCGGCCTTAAGGTACTTCGCATCTAATAAAATGCCCTAGAAGAGTGTGGGCAGAAAGATATCTATAAATAGATTAAGATGCAGGTCTTGTAATAGCTGTCCTACATATATAGACATATAAATTCAATGTACGTGAACATGAAGTTCAGTGTTTTTTGTTCTTTGTATGGGATATACCAAGGGACCAACATGCGGGTTAAAGTTAAGGGCCCTTGGTTGAGCTTTTCTGGGTTACATTCATATTGTTGTAGCTTTTTCGATGGGCTGGCCACTGTATGCCCAGCCCATCGCCAGTTGTCACAGTATGCCTTTCTAGTTTGGCCGTTGCGCTAAAACAGACTATTTCTGTAGGCAAATTATGATGGAAGTCGGTGACACAGCGTTTCGAGATGCCGTGGTATGTACTGAGGCAGCCTTGATGCGAGTTCCGGGTCCACCGCTAATAACAATTTATACGCAATAACGTCAATAACCAGCAACAACATTTGTGTATGCATTGCAGTGTTTACGGCTGTGTCCCCGTTTTCTCGAGTGTGCGGATTTTAGCGAGAAACAAAGCTCAGCTCACGCGCGATATCATTGAAGCTGACCACATCAGAACATTAGGCAGTGGTTGCGTCAGCTTCCCTTCGGTAGCTCTTACTCGTAGCAAATTTATCTTCCTAGACGGGTCATGATAGTTTGTGTTGGTCGTTTCCTGTTGGATCCGATAGTACTTATATTTTGACTTGCGTATTGTAGGTATCTTTTGGCAGGCTTGCTTTACGAACACCTCCTCTGATTCATTTTAGGGGCGTAGCTCCTCTTAGTCTAACCTTGTCACGTCTCCGTTGTCCGGCGTCAACGGCAGTATCTCTGTCCGGCGTAAACGGCAGATGGCGTTGTCTCATAGAAGTACATACAAACTGCAGTTCAGGGACGATATTCTCGATGGCGCTGTACACAATCCGTGTCGTCATCACCATTTCTCGTCTCATTTTCTAGATGGCGTTAGTCCAATAGAATTGTATGCAATATGGTGCTTGTGTGAATCGACACTAGGTGGCGCTAGAAGTGCCGCTGCTCTCCAATTGGCTGCTGCGCGGGCTGCGCGGGGAGCGAGCGCCTCTCTCATTCTCCTGGATCGTCGCCGTACGTGTCGGATCGTTGCTGGAGCATGAACGATGCGCAGCGGCGGGCGCTCGCTTGGCGGCAGCCAGGCGGATCCCGTGACCGTGCACGCCAAGGACGCCGCTGCGAAACGGGCTCAACGAGAAGCCGATCCCGAGACCATGATTGCTTCAGGAGCTTCCCCAAGCTCTTCATCATTTACCCGTGGATATGCTGTAATTTTTTTCTTTCTTCTTCTCTCTCATTGTTTTTCGCATGCACCCTGATGCTTTTAAGCACATGAAGAGGCCGCAGCAATCAACTATGTTGTAAGACAGGGCAATGTGTCGTCTTCTTCCCTGTCGCTCTGTCTCCGCTCTTTAAGTCTACTGTAATGAATTTACAATAAGCCGAAGCCTACAATATTCTGAA
Source organism: Rhipicephalus sanguineus (assembly GCF_013339695.2). Lineage (NCBI taxonomy): Eukaryota > Metazoa > Arthropoda > Arachnida > Ixodida > Ixodidae > Rhipicephalus > Rhipicephalus sanguineus. The sequence continues at coordinate 96,473,673 of NC_051180.1, read as the reverse complement.
TTTCCCCTTGGAATGTGATAGGAAATAGTCTTAGGAAAGTGCATAAGGAACGGTCCGACTAATTTCTCTGAAATCATTTGTGAGTTGGTGAAGCCGCCTGTAAGGACTATGCGAACAGCCGCATCTCCGCCGATGCACCTAATATCTTACAAACGCCAGGCAATCCGCTCCCATGCACTGGCGTATTATGGGTGCCAGGACACGAGGGTCCACAGGGAAATGAAGCAGCCTACGCCAATGCCCGCGACCACATGAGCCATGCTGTCCTTGACCCACAGGATACCGCACCTGTGCCTGAAGAGACGAAGGCTGTAAAGAAAACGTTTTCGTTGCCACTCGAACACGACAAATTTGATCGACGGGTGTACCCTCCGTCACACCCTAAACTGATTAAAGAACAAAGCTTGATCTTCAGACGCCTGCAGAACAACACACACACACACACATGAATATTTACTGCGCCACCTCTACCAAACGAAACGTAGCTACATGTGCCCGCTCTGCAACCTACCGGACACCCTGTCACATTTGAATAGCTTTTGGTGTAGCGCGAAAGGAAACACGGACACAAGAAGGCACACAGGAACACCACCGTGTTTCCTTTCGCGCTACACCAAAAGCTATTCAAATGAGTAACCAACAAGCCCACGTTGCAACCCTGTCACACTTTCCCCTTGTATGCAAATCTCATGCAAGCCGCAATATGCAATCGGGGACATACGAGATTGAAGGAGGACAAACGCACAGCGACCATCTAGCCGAAACGTGGAAAACGAAGCTCTCCCCCGAGGACCTGGAAGACCAGCGACAACACGTCGCCAGGGCCACGAGGGTAGACGAAGCTATAGGGTTCCTGGACTAGGGAGCCCTCCCACCTCAGGGCTATAGGGGTCATCGCTAGAAAGACTGTTTTGAAAATAAATGTTTATTCTCTGTCTCTCTCAAGCGATTTGTCTTATGTGTCTCAGATGCACAGGCAGTGTTGCTTCTAATAAGCTCTGTGCTAGAAATGTCGGAACTAGGAACGACTTACAGTACAGTGGGCTGCCGTCTAGTGTGACAGAGCGGTATGCTGACATAAATACCTCTTACTGATGATTCACATTAGTGACCAGTATAGGCAATATCTGCACCTACATACGTACAATAATGTATTTATATACCAGGCCGAGAACAAAATCGTTAAGGAAGAGAAGCAGGTGGAAAAGAAAGATGGAAGCACAAGGAGGTTAGCCAGTTCTCAGACCGGCTGGCTACCCTGTGCTGCCGAAAGGGGTAAGGGGAATAAAACGTTATATAAAAGAGATGTTACAAAAAAAGATAAGAAAAAAATTACACCATCTCCCGCTAAAGGGGACCATGAGGCGATGCGAAGCCGGAGCACTTGCACGATCGCGTTCCGTTGGCGTTCGTTGGGCATGCTACCGACCTCGCGTCGTGGAACGCGAAGAGAGACGCTACGCGCGTCGTATCTTCCATCTAGCCTGGCCGTTAATTCTCACAGGGCGAGCGGGGAACGCGGTCGACAGGCGGGCGAGAGGGGGGCAGCGTAGAAGAGGAGAGAGAAGGGGAAGGGACGCGCATGCGCTCGAGCCCATCGCGGCGTTGCGCAGGAGAGAATTTCGGCATGTCTAGCCCGCGTTTCAGAGGAAGAGTGGAAAGGGGGAGGGGAGAGGGAAAGTGGAGAGGGGAAGGGGAGAGGGAAAGATGAGAGGGGAAGGGGAGAGGGAACGTGGAGAGGGGAAGGGGAGAGGGTGAGTGGAGAAGAGGTGTGTGGAGAGGGTATGCGCATGCGCACTAAGGGTGGTCACGCCGCACACCACCACCACGGGATTGAGCTCCGCCTTAGGATACTTCGCATCTAAAAATTTGCAGTGGCTTAGCTCGGCTATGCCAGCACATAAGTAGCGTTAGCTAAGGTTCAGCTGACTATTCTTAGCTTTCTTGGTTGTCAAGCTTCTCCGGTTTTCCGCGCCGCATAGCAGCATTTGCGCTCTCCTTCTCCATGGCTATACCACACTGGCAAACACCAGCCAGCCGGTCTGACAAATGGCTAACCTTCCTGTCCTTCCGTTTTAGATGCGAAGCATCTTTTGCTCGGGGCTGTGTCCGGTAGCGTCCGCGCTCCACTGCGCATGCGCGTCCCCTCCCCCTCTCTTTCCTCTCCTACGCCCCCCTCTCGTGCGCCTCATTGTCTCCTGCGACGAGTAGGCCGCAGCGATGCCTCCGGCGTCTGGACATGGCACGAGCGGCCGATGGCCCCCTCTGCTTCTATGGCTGTAGACGAGGGGCGCTCGTGCTCTGCTTCCCTTGCTGAAGAATCCCACGACGACACCAATCGCATGGACTGCATAGAAGCAGACGCACATGATGTTGCGACTTTGCGGAAGTCAAGTATCTGGGACGCCGGCAGTTCCACACAGCGGGAGCTGTATGGAGACTGGAAGACAGTGCTGATTATACGCCAGAGGAAGGCACATGCTCGAGAACGCAAGAAAAAAATTACACCTTCTCACGCTCAAGCGAACCATCTCCCCGCTGCTTCGCATCCACAAATGGGTCCCTTTAGGAGGAGATGGTGCAATCTTTTTTTTTCTTTTCATCCTCCTCTTCCCCGCTATATGTGTACCCCTACTGATACGTCTGCGTATGCACGCAAAATTGGGAGGCTGATATACTCCAGTGTAACGTCGACGCGCGCGCACGCTCGGCACAGCGACGCTACGCTAACAAACGCGCAGCACTCTATAGTTCGACGCGCGGCGCGACCGACGTCTCTGGCGACCGTCATCGCGCCCCGGCTGCAGCCGGTGCGAGATGCGACATGCTGCATTCCGCGCCGGCGAGGTTACCTAGACTGGACTGCGTCTTTTCGTGAAGAAGGGACGCCGAGTGCGCTCAAATGCTCATGCGCAGACCAGGTCCGGTGCCATGACATCACCGCTCCTCGCGCATGCGCAGCACGCGTCTTGTACGCGCATGTGAAACCGCTCCGGCTCGAACAATGTAGCTAACGCTACAAAAGAACAGTATACTTAAAGCTTCACGCACTCAGCTAGGGCAGAACAGTATACAGCTGTCCATATGTAAAGGGCTGTACGCAGCAGTCCCTGATACTCAACGATGGCCCAGAAGCTTCCGCACTGGCACTGCCGGCAATGGAGTCGAACAAATACGGACACTACTTAGATGCTATCTGAGAGAAGCCTCCATATTTTCTCGGGCTAGATGGCTGATTTTTTTCTTGTGCTCAGCTTGGATTGCAAGGAGCAGTGACATAAGTTCCCGAGGATTAAACTCTTCCGTGATCCTACATGTTCTTTAAACAAAAAATTACGTGCAATGTTCACATAATGCTCTTTATTATTATCAGAATCTTCGAACGATTTCTCTGAATGGATACTATGCGAAAATATACATTCTTGGGTGTACAGCCTGGTACCAAGGAGAATCCCGGTGCGTGGCACTACTAATTGTGGGTGAAATTAAACACCACGCAGAATCTCCCGCGCGAGTTGTTTATAAGGGATGCGCAAGCCTGGTATTATTCTCGGAAAGCTTGGTTGCTGCCTTCCCACGAACGTTATTGTTGGGCAGAATAGTCACTGCGTCTTTCGACTTCTTTTCTAGACTTTGTCAGCGTCTGTTGGGTCACACTGAAGGAATACCGATACGGGTGTTTAAAAGTAAATTCCCGCAAACTCAAAATTGCCCCATGTACACAATCCTTCAGGTAGCCTGTACATGCTATCTTTAAGAGTGTTGATGTTCCATCATCAAAAAACATTTCAATGAAGCATTTACAGGAGGTGTTCTCCGTTCTAATTTGTTTTCTATCACGGACACAACGAATTCATATGGTTCGGATACATTCGTATTCTGCCAGCGCGGGTGTTGTACCAAATGGATCAGATAGTCGGCTTCCGAGCGTTGCGCTCAACCAAGAAAATTTATTTCGTTTGCATGCACATATATAAGGCGCAAGTGTCTTGTTGAGCGAAACACGCCAGACTAATGAAGTGGCACAAAAACTCACGTGAACTATGTCACTGACAATGTCATAATGAAGTCAAAGATCACATATTCATGTGACGTCATGATGACGCCACATATATGTATGTGATTTGTGAAGACATTAGGACGTCGTCAGTGACGTAGTTCTGTAGATCACAGATTGGTGTGGGGTCATCATGACGCCACATATATCTGTCATCTGTGAAAATAATATGACGTCGTCAGTGACGTAGTTCACGTGGGGCTTTGTGCGACATGACATCACACGATGACGTCATCAAATCACTTCGCCGACTGGTAGTGGAAACCCAAGTGAGGTACACAAAGCTTTGGGAAACGTGAGGAGGGGTGGAAGAAGCACTTGACTGAGACCATCACGGTATTTCAATTCGTGTCTCACTCTGTCTCTCGTTATGTCTTGCTGGAAGGCTGGTCCCCGATAGGATATCATAATGCACTACCAAGTCTGCAGCAGGCTTCCGGCTTTAAGCGTTAAACAGTGAAATTTTTAACTACATTCACTGGTCCCAACCAATACGCAGAGGGACCGACGGACGAATATATATATATATATTATATATATATATATATATATATATATATATATACATATATATATATATATATATATATATATAATATATAGACGCCGAGACAACTTAGCTGAAGCCCCCCTTTGTCAGGCTACTGAATTTATTGTTGTCCTATGTGTTGATATGTCGTGCAAGTCTCTTCTCAGTGTTCCTGTGTTGTATCATTTCCCTTTATTTGACACACAACGTAAGCTATGGGGCGTCCATATGCTCATTCACGGCCACGCTAGAACACTACACTAGCGTTCCAGTGCGGCCACGGCTCATTCAACCCGCCCACTCGCTACGCTAGTACGCAAGAAGCTTTGCAGTCGTTGCTCATGAGCATGGCTTGCCCGCTTTACGCCAACGGACAAGGGGTCGACTAAGAACAGCTTTGTTGTTGGCAAAATATTTTCTTGGGTGTTGAGTGTAGAATTTTACGATGAAAAAGTGTAGTCAAGGAATCCTCTGGCTCCACCCACAGTAACCTCAGTTTGCCTTTTGGAACAAAATGATCATTCCGCCTCCTTCTCCATCTCTTGAAACTTTTTTGGTAGGTATCTGCATGGCGTCTTTCATCTTCCTTCTAGCGTTGGCCACAGTCTTCACTGGCTTCAAGAGAGGCGTATGCCGTGGTCATCGAAGCGTGTATTCTGCTTTAAATTTCGTGACGTCGTAATTTCACGATATGTGCAATACGTGATGTCGACATTACGTGTTGCTCTACACGGGGCGTTTATACCACCATTCTCAAATATTGCTACAAAGACTTCATATAACATGCTTTCGCTTTAGGTTTTTTTTTTGCATGAGCAATCACATGGACACTCTAATAATAATAATAATATCTGGCATTTACCGTAACGAAACAACGATACGATTATGAGAGACGCCGTAGTGGAGGGCTCCGGAAATTTCGACCACCTGGGGTTCTTTAACGGGCACCTAAATCTAAGTACACGGGCCTCAAACATTTTCGCCTCCATCGAAAATGCAGCCGCCGTGGCCGGGATTTCATCCCGCGACCTTCGGGTCAGCAGTCGAGTGCCATAACCACTAGACCACCGTGGCGGGGCCATGGACACTCTGGCGGTTCATCAGCATGCAGCCTTTATCAACGGACGTCAACTATACGTCACAGGCTTTGAACATTTAAACATGCCGCTCAGTCAACTCTCGTTCTCGTTGCGTTATCTTACTTAATTGTAGCATTTCGACTGCGAAGAAACGATGACGGTGAGAGTCAGACTGATATTTCACGAGTGGACCCACGCATGCATGACTTCCGGGCGACCGCTAGAGTTTTGTGATTCGCAAGGGACATGACCGCCGCATTGTGTTTGTCTGGAGGCTCACTTTGAAGCCAATAAAATCACCACATCTCCAACGTAACAAAGAATTGAGCACTCCTCATATTGTCGTTCACGCACAAGGCCGAGCAAGGGGTTCACGGGTGTTGTCATGCGAAGAAATTAAACGAGCTTAGCTAGGACTAAGTCTGCGATATAAAACTTTTGAGCCCCGCAAGCGAACGAGACCGCTGTAGGCTATGCGTCCTTTACGCACGCATAATAAGCTGGTAAGACTCGCCATGATTTCATAGCTGAAACGAGATGTCTGGTGGAGAAGTGATTCTGGGACGTCATTGGGTGGCATACTGAGACACTGAATAGTGTGTGGTGTGCATGAAGGGGGCAATATTTACTGGCTGACGCAACGGAAACCCACTTTGCTACCGGCAGAATGTTTTGCGATTCCGGCAAACGATGCCGCCGAGAACGCCCGAATGATGCACTCTAGAAAGCAGAGTGCTGTAAATTTTGCACGCCGAAGGAGCCACACCAGGAAATTTCTTGCCAGCCGTGGAATCGTTCCCATGGATCTCCCGCTAGAGACGACTGCCGGCTCACGCGCCAAACCCCAAAGAAAGTCACTACGGTTTCCCATGCACCCACAAAACCTCACCGACAGGGCGGTGCCACTGCGGGAGCAGCGTCAACTCTCACACGGCGTCAAGCATAGAGTTTCCTAAAATGACCTAGAGGGAACTCTGGCACTGCGATCGTTCAGCCACCATGGGAATGATGGGTAGTGCACGGATTTGCCTAGTCTTCGTGCTTGTGGGCTTCGAACGTACTTGTGGCTTTGTTTATTGCTATGTTTTGGTTTTCTTTCGGATAAAAGAATGGATCGTTGTGAACTTCGTGACCAGATTTGAATCGGTGAGCCTAAAGAAGTTAAAGTGGTGAAGTGAAACCGCTGATTTTTGCTCAACTTCGTTTTGCGACAAAGCGAACGCAGGCGATGCGGAGCCAAACGGAGTCAAAAGAACGAAGTTTAGACAAATCCGTGTACTACCCATGATTCCTATGCTGGCTGAAGCGCGATGCATTGCAGCTCCCATAGACACTAGCGCCAGAGTTCCCTCTAGTAAGTATTGTAGGAAACTCTATGGCGTCAAGTACCCTAACTATGCCTACCCGCCGTACGCGCATGCGCCATGAGGCGAAAACAACTTTACAGGGGTTCACATAGCATCCCCACAGCCACTACAGCTATAAATCGCAATACCATAAGGCCAGTGAATATTCAAACGCCAATATACTCAGCCGGTTGCCACTGCCGGTTACAGAGCCGCGAGAGGGCCATTCTGACCAACAGGAGTACTGTTTGTTTGCGCAAGGCCTGGAGGAAACTGCCACGTGTGTGGAACAAATTGCAGATTGAAAGATGGAACAAATTACCGATTGAGACACCACTCTTGAACACGTCAAACAAAGAATTTCAGAGGAATGGCCGCTGTTTCGACCTCAGGACCACGAGCAGTACCGGCCGTACTTCACCGGAAGGACGCGACTGACCGTAACAATTTGGTGTACTGGAGCCATGGGGTTGTTTTACGCTTCGTGGCAAGAAGTCGTACCCTAAGCATGCTATATGAAACTCATTCCGGTATGGTTATTATAAAGTCTACGACCAGAATTCTGTTTTGGTACTCGGGACTGGACTCAGACGTTGAGGGAATGGCTACATTTTATTTTTATTTATTTTGTATTTATTGATACTGTCAACTCACAATGAGTCTTTAGAGGAGTGGAGTAAGTACATAATGGAACATACAAGAGTGCTACAATCCTTACAAAAAACATGCCGTGAAGATGAAACACAAACACGGGAGATCAATATTGTTATACAAGTTGCAAAGATATTCGAACAGGCAAAATGTACTAAAACCATTGATCGTCGGCGTATATAAGGAAAGAAGAGCGTTGGAAACACAGCCACACAAGAAGATGCGGAAAAGTGTTGAGAAAGTGATATGAAATACGATGCTATGTTTTAGGGGCGAAGCTCCTTAAGGCGGCACCCGTTCGTCCCTCGTAGTCGTCGTGGTCGTAGTAGTGAGTAACAAGTCTTACGCTTTGACCTCCAAGGTGGTGCCGGTGGGAGATTTCTCCTGTGCGTTGTTGAACAATAAAAAATTCGCAGCGTGCGCGTTAACTAAAAGCCGAATTCTTCTGTCTCTCATTCCCCATTAGCAGCCATTGGCATGTTCCAGTAGGAAACGTTAGTAGAAGTGTAAGTGTTAGTTAAAAGCCGACTTCTTCTGTCTCTCATTGCCATTAGCAGCCATTGTTTACCTCCAAGGTAGTGCCTGGTGAGATTTCTCCTGTGCGTGATTAAATAATAAAAATGTTGTTCAAAACGCCGTTGATTGATGAAATAAACCAACGAAAGACGCCAGATGTTTTGTAAAAGCAGAACGAAAGAACGCCAGATGTTTTTCTTAAAGTGTAGTAGTAGTAGTTGCATGTAGCCACCTCGCCCGATCGTCAACGGGCGAGGTGGACCGGCAACGGCGCGAGGACCCTGCCGTACGAGAGTTAAATCACACTAAAAGACATACTTTGCGGGCGATACACTCTAGTGAGCTTTCAACTTTTCGTCTTAATGTACATGATAAAGAAATTATTTCTACGAAAAACACAAGGCACACCTTGAGCAATATGTTGGTTTTGGGACGCTAAATGGAACCATGAGGCGATGCGAAGCCGGAGCACTTGCACGATCGCGTTCCGTTGGCTTTCGTTGGGCATGCTACCGACCTCTCGTCGTGGAACGCGCGTCCTGTCTTCCCTCTAGCCTTGCCTTAATTCGCACAGGGCGAGCCGGGAATGCGGTCGCTCTTGGCGCTCTTTCGCTCGGGAGCGGACTTCTTCCTTGCATTTCACCGATCACAAGTGATAATGAAGGGACCACGTAAACCAACAGTACAATAAAAGTTTGATGTTTAATATATACACGATGTTTCACACTCTTTATATTATGTACTGGGCGCATTTCACGGAAGAGTTTCACGGTTTACAGATGATTCCCTCCGTAGCTTCGCCCCACTCATCATCATTCACCCCGTGGATATGCTGTGATTTTTTTTTATTGTTCAACAACGCACAGGAAAAATCTCCCACCGGCACCACCTTTGAGGTCAAAGCGTAAGACTGGTTACGCACTACGACTACGACTACGAGGGACGAACGGGTGCCGCCTTAAGGAGCTTCGCCCATAACACCAGTTACAAAACTATGCCCTATACTCAACCGTGGGAGAGAGGTGAGGTGCCCTAAACCCTTGTTTCTAGGGAGTAACACTACAGACGCCTGTGGCGAATACTTGGGCATGGGCACACGAACTTGTCTTTAGTGTGCACAGAAGAATATGGTGAAGAATGAGTTTAGATTGTCGTTCACTCTGACGTGGAAGAGCTGTATACAGGTGCCAGTGAGTATAGAAAATAGGGGAAAGACGCAGCGCACTGCTCCGTACGCAGTACGAAATCTGTAGCAGCTGCCGAAGCAGACTGACAAGTGCTCATCGATTCGACGGCACACCCACCTCTCCATGGAGTCGAATATTGGTAGGCTGTGCTTACCTGCTCTCTCCGAAAATCCTCCATGTTTGCTCTGGGTGGACGGAAAATTTTCTTCTTTATACTTAACTGGTATTAGGAGAACTTCCATCCATAGACCCCTGAGAATAACAGTATTTCTTGTTTCTACATATTCTTTAAGCTACAGCCTTAAATTTCAAGGTTAATATTAGGCTGACCCTGAATTCTTCAAGCCCAAAAGTTATAAATTGAGCGGTGCTCACTTGGTAAGGCCCGTATTTACAAACGAAATTCGCGCTTAGGTTATGACCAGGGCTGCGTGTTTTCGGGTAAATCCGAAAAAGAAATCCGATAAACAGTCACCGGTAACATTTTAGGGGAAGCTCGTTATAGCGGCACCCGTTCGTCTCCTGTATGTAGTGTGTAACCAGTCTTAACGCTAGTACCAGATCTTGACCTCCAAGGTGGTGCCGGTGGGAGATTTCTCCTGTGCGTTGTTGAACAATAAAAAATTCGCAGCGTGCGCGTTAACTAAAAGCCGACTTCTTCTGTCTCTCATTCCATTAGCAGCCATTGGCATGTTCCAGTAGGAAACGTTAGTAGAAGTAGAAGTGTAAGTGTTAGCTAAAAGCCGACTTCTTCTGTCTCTAATTCCCATTAGCAGCCACTGTTTACCTCCAAGGTAGTGCCTGGTGAGATTTCTCCTGTACGTGATTAAACAATAAAAATTCACAGCGTGCATGTAAAATTAAAGTGAGCTGCAAGTCGCCATGACTCTCATCGACCCTTTAGTATAAACCGGCCCGATCTCACGTCGTTGATGATGTACTGGGCGTGAAGGTGCGCGACGCCGCCGCCAAGATCCTGCCGTACGAGAGCTTCGCCCCACTCATCATCATTCACCCCGTGGATTTGCTGTGGAATTTTTTACCATGGAGTAAGATAGACAGGAGCGCCGACTCCGCTCGTCTGGAAGGGACACATATTGCAACGCCGTTTCATGCTTCGCGGCGTGTTTACCAGATGACGCTACGAACGGAGAAAAGCGGCGTTGGAGAGACGCCGTCCACGAGAAGAGCCACGGGCGGAGACTCCGTCCGTCGTTGCTGTAGCGGCGGCGTGGACGCGTGCTTGGCCGCGTTAGCGGGTCTGCATGCCTATCCATGTTGTGTCTGCTCCGCGTATGCTGCACACCTGCTACCAATTCCTTTCTGTAGAGCGCATAGCTTTTGTCACAGATGGGGCCGCGAAGAGCGGAATCTTCTGTCGCCCTTTGCAGAAACCAGATTTACTGCCAGGAACAAAACACTTCATTGCCTCCTGTCCGGTTGATCCATGTCTTCACACACAAGTACCAAGGCACCTTGTCCCTTCCACTATGAAGAAGCACACAGGAGACGTTCTAAACAAAGGGTGTAAGGCGAAAATGTTCAACCAACGCTACCGCGCAGATGTCCGGGCGTGGAAGACAAGTGTACGTCTGCTCTGCCATTTTTGTTCAGCATAATTTTTCGTCTGGTTTCATTGAAGATATGTTACAATGTTTCGCATATGTGTATAAAAAGCCGTACAATGTTTTAGGGGCGAAGCTCCTTAAGGCGGCACCCGTTCGTCCCTCGTAGTCGTCGTGTTCGTAGTAGTGAGTAACAAGTCTTACGCTTTGACCTCCAAGGTGGTGCCGGTGGGAGATTTCTCCTGTGCGTTGTTGAACAATAAAAAATTCGCAGCGTGCGCGTTAACTAAAAGCCGAATTCTTCTGTCTCTCATTCCCCATTAGCAGCCATTGGCATGTTCCAGTAGGAAACGTTAGTAGAAGTGTAAGTGTTAGCTAAAAGCCGACTTCTTCTGTCTCTCATTGCCATTAGCAGCCATTGTTTACCTCCAAGGTAGTGCCTGGTGAGATTTCTCCTGTGCGTGATTAAACAATAAAAATTTTGTTCAAAACGCCGTTGATTGATGAAATAAACCAACGAAAGACGCCAGATGTTTTGTAAAAGCAGAACGAAAGAACGCCAGATGTTTTTCTTAAAGTGTAGTAGTAGTAGTTGCATGTAGCCACCTCGCCCGATCGTCAACGGGCGAGGTGGACCGGCAACGGCGCGAGGACCCTGCCGTACGAGAGTTAAATCACACTAAAAGACATACTTTGCGGGCGATACACTCTAGTGAGCTTTCAACTTTTCGTCTTAATGTACATGATAAAGAAATTATTTCTACGAAAAACGCAAGGCACACCTTGAGCAATATATTTGGTTTTGGGACGCTAAATGGAACCATGAGGCGATGCGAAGCCGGAGCACTTGCACGATCGCGTTCCGTTGGCTTTCGTTGGGCATGCTACCGACCTCGCGTCGTGGAATGCGCGTCCTGTCTTCCCTCTAGCCTTGCCTTTAATTCGCACAGGGCGAGCGGGGAATGCGGTCGCTCTTGGCGCTCTTTCGCTCGGGAGCGGACTTCTTCCTTGCATTTCACCGATCACAAGTGATAATGAAGGGACCGCGTAAACCAACAGTACAATAAAAGTTTGATGTTTAATATATACACGATGTTTCACACTCTTTATATTATGTACTGGGCGCATTTCACGGAAGAGTTTCACGGTTTACAGATGATTCCCTCCGTAGCTTCGCCCCACTCATCATCATTCACCCCGTGGATATGCTGTGATTTTCTTTTTCAATCAAGAAACTCGTTAGCAGGCGCTGCCTGCGTCGGCGTTGTCTCTCGCGGGCCAGGGCACGTTCTCGTTCCTTGTGAGCTGGTAGTTCAGCGTTCATCGCAGCACGAGCGTTTACATAATCAAGGCTCTGTTCGCTCTCTCTCGCCGCACGGTGAGCGCTGAGGCCGTGACATCCTCTCTTGCGCTCAAACAAATGGACAGGACACGACGATGCACACTTCGGCAGCAGACGACGATGCCCGCCGACACGCCGCGACCATAAGGTGCTTGGCACATGAAATATCCGCGGCTATTTTCCTTTGGGAATTGATCGTAGTGTTTCACCGTGGTAAAATGCATTGTCGCGCAATCCTCTGGTTCTACCCACGGAAACTTCAGCTTGCTGTATGAATAAAACTTTTATTCGTCCTTCAGGAACTTTGTTTCTGGGAGGCATCTGCAGGGCGTCTTCAGTCTGTCTTCTATCTAGCGTTCGCCAGCTTCTGCATTGGTCCAAAGAGAAGCCCATACCTTGATCATCAAAACGCGTATTCGGCATTAAGTTTTCGCGAAGTGGTTATTGTACATGCAACGTGGTGTCGGCCTTGCGCGTTTTCCTGCACACGGCATTTTATACCATTATTATGAAATAGTTCTACAGCACTTCATAGCGAGTGTGCTTCTTTTACATTTCTATGGCTGGCGAAATTCAATGGGCACTGCAGATGCCGTTCCGCCGTCGCCGTGAGGTACTGCATAAAGTCTGACGATGATAGAATCGCCCCGCGCGAGGTATGGTTTATGTGCGAGTGAAGGTGTGCGACGAAAGCCAAGATCGCGGCCCATGCGGACAGGAAACGCGCCGCCCGCTCTCCTGCCGCGAAAGGCGTGCGGGTGGTCACGGATGCGTCGGGCTACGTGGTTCCGGTAGAACTGCGTACTTGTACGGGCCGGACGCGGTCGCGCAAAGCCTTTCTGTACTAGGATCAGCAGAGGGCTCATACTTTACTATGCACCACGTTTTAACCATTTCGTTGTGTTGAAAAGACAGAGAGCACGAAAGTAATTTTGCTAGCTCTAGCTCCGCGTTTATTTAATGCAATACGTGAATGAGTTAAAATAGCTCGGATGCGAAAGGAGTTAGATATTAACCTCAACTCGTAAAACTTTCCAAAGTGTTGCTAACGCATACATCGTTTGACCTTTGCGGCGAAAGTTTTACTTTGATTGTTTTCGCCGGCATCACATATATATGTTTCATATATATTCACTTTTTCGAAGCGTGGGCGCATAACCCTACTTACTCTACATTACCGGGAGTATAGTCTGCGGTTCCACAAGAAAAAAACGCAAATTTTGTCAAAGCAAAGTCACATTTCTCGGCTACTGTATTGACGCTAACTGGCTGCGTCCGAAAAACGAGAACATAAAGACCGTTCGCGAAGCGCTTCAGCCCACATCGGTGAGTGAGCTGAAAACAATCTTAGCTCTTGTTCTGAGGCAGGTTCCTGGGTATTCTTAGGCAAGTTCTTCCCGAACGTGGCAACGTAGGTGTCTCCGCTATGCGCCTTACGCTCCAACGGTGCCATGTGGCAGTAGAAGCCGGAACGCAATGATAATGAGGCATTGGAAGCCGCCATATTCCTGGCCACTTTCGATCCCACCAGGTCGTTGAGGCTGGAGTGTAATTTGCCACCAGTAGGAATCAGAACCGTTTTGCCCCACATCAGCGACGTGCACTATCCCATTGGGTTTCATTCCACGAAGCTCACAAGGACTCCGTGTAAGTATCAATAAGACATAAGTTCATCCTGGTGATATACCACAGTTTACTTGTTTAGTGAATCCAAGGAAGGCTACAACGCCAATGGCAGTCCCCGGATTCAGCGTTGCACCATGCTTCGCGGCAGCTACGGCTATACGTTGAAATACCGTAAGGAGCATACGTCGGCTAACTCGCTTATGAGTCGACTCGCTCCCGCTCGGATCAGGCTGCGAGTCCAAGCCAGAGTGAGTCCGGGTGAGTAATACTCTGGTGAGCTTGAGTCCAAGTGAGTCCGCTTAAGGAAAATTTTAGTGCTTCTGAGTCTGAGTGAGTCCTGCGGAGGAAAATATTTGTGAGTCGGAGTCCGAGTGAGCCGTAACCGCGAAATATATTTCTTGAGTGAGTCTGAGTGAGTTCCATCTTTTATCGCTGGCATAGGGTCCCACCTACTCGTCTTCTGCGTTACTATCAGCCTTATATCGGCTTATGTTTATACTAAAATATCTTCCCACATATCTCAGCACTCTAGGGTTTTTGCTCCGCCTCAATATTTATTGATGAGAGCCGTGACTTGGGGGAGGTGCCATGGTCTCCCCACGCAATCTCTTTCACGGGAACTTCTTGATAAAAATATCTCGTGGGAGTCGCATATTTCATGAGAATGTCTTTACTAGACTGAAACCACTGATAACTAGTATATGAAGGAACAAGATCAAAAAGCGTATCATAGAGCACCGATTATATAAGATACTGACGTTAAAGAGCATTGACACAATGATCAAAAAAGCAAATTTAACGCTAAGGGACTCATCAGTCGACCTACTCAGGCTCACTCAGGTTTAGGTCAAGCCTTGAGTCTGAATCTTAGACCGGCTGAGTTATAAGTTGCTGAGCTTGAGTCCGAGTGAGCCCGGTTGAGGAAAAGCTGAGTGAGTCTGAGTCCGAGTGAGTCTGGTGAGCCCTGAGAGCAAGATGTATTTCATGAGTGAGTCTGAGTTAGCTCCAATTTTCCTGCCAATCTATGGTAAGGGCAGTGACCATTCAAATGACGACTCCCTCAGCCGGTTGCCACTGCCATTTACAGAGCTGCGAGGGGGCCATTTCGATGAACGGGAACACGTTTTATTTCTGCGAAGCCTGGAGGAAACGGCAATATGCGCCGGAGAAATGAAACAAATGACCGATCGAGACGCCACTATTCAGCAGGTGCGATCGATGTCAGAGGGACGGCCGCTGTTTCGACCGCAAGACCACGAATAGTACCGGCCGCACTTCCACAGAAGGATCGAGTTTACCGAAAGTAACGTTTCGGTGTACTGGGGTCATCGTGACGTATTAGCTTTCCCGGCAAGAAGACGTTGACTAAGCCTGCTACATGAGTGCTATTTTCTGCTTTGTTCGTGTGATTATGTGACGGTTCCTATCATTCTGAGTTCTTTTCTAGCAAATATCTGATTTGTTTCAGATTATCTATCTTCTGTTTCATGGTCTCATTCCTGCTGTTTTTCTGCTGCTCGCTGCTCCGAGCGCTGTGCCTACACATGAGTAGCCCTTCGGCGACGCTGACGTTCATGGGAAAGCAAGCGCTGGCGTTCCAAAGTATGCCTATGGGTTTGAATTGCATCATCTGTTGTGCCTATAGGAATACTGTGCTTACATGTATTAAACGGGGGACCAGCGTGATGCCAATGCGAGACATGACACGGCGTGACGCCATCACGACACATGAGACGAAGCTAGGGCGGTCCCTTAAACTCCAGCACAATAAACAGTCACTGTTGTTGGTTAATCCTGCTTCCTTGCAGCTCTAGTATCTCGACAACGATGATGTATGCAGCTGTCCATAAAACAGTTCTCGTAACACGTACCGCGAGCTATTAATAAGTCTCGTTCCCACCGACAAGCACTGGTCGCACGACCTACTTACACCCAAAGCGACTGGTCACAATGGGTGGCTTGCGTCGCAAAGCGACTGTTTTGGCTCAGTCACTTGCTGCTCGATTTTTCAGTCGCGCGACAGCAGACCCAAAGCTCTGCGTCGATCACCTGCGCAGGAACGGGGCGTCGGCTTAGTTTACGGGGCATTGGCAATGCGTGCTATTGCGAGCAGATCTGAATTCTACGTGGCGAAGGGTATAGGTTGTAGGCACGCCTTCAATCGCTTTTAAAGCGAAAGCCTTTAATGTCTCATACTCGCGGTGTCTGTCCGACCGCCGCCGTCCATCCGTGCCCTGCAACGGTGCCAGCTGTGGCCTTTCCCCATCACGCCCTCTCAGCAATCACGTGATGGCACAGCGGTGCATAGCAGCAGTTTTGCATTGCTCATTCCAGCACGCGTTGCGCAACTGTTCCGCAACGCGCTTTGGTAGGAGCAACGCACAACTTTTGCGATGCCCCGCTGTGCCATCACGTGATTGCTGAAGAGTGCCTCATAGCTCGCCACGTTGCGCCATTTTTGCGCAACGCGGCGGCCCGCCCGTCGCTAGAGTCGAATGGCCACAGGCTTTCGCTTGAAATTTGTGCTTGAATTTTTTCGCCGCTAGTGGCAAATGGTCACACACCAAGAAGGATAAAAAAAGATGGTTTATCCCTCTGCCGTATAGGAATCGGTATAACACGGAAGTGAAACGTGTTGTCAGAGAAGTAGTTGATTGTTTATAGTTCCTTCGTATATGAGAGCTTGTAGAATGCCTGCTGCTGTTTGGCAGATATAGCAACGCTTGATGTGGACGCAATAACGTTGACGCCTAGTAGCACATCTCCGTACCGACGTCTAACGCACATGATAATTATTTAGCCCTTGCGGTAACTGAAATTTTTAACATATACGCGGACACTGCATAATATGAATCCCGCGCAATGATGGCATCAACAAGCACATAATAAACACTGATACTCGGTGTGCACTTCAAAGCGTCGTGAAGCGCGAAGATAAACGGTACGGGCGTCGTGTCTTCCCTCCAGCGTGGCCATTGATATTCACAGGCGAGCAGGGAACGCGGTGCGACAGCCAAGTGAGCGTCAGAGAGCTATTTTTCGATATGGATGGATGCTATCAGTAGAGTGTACTAGAACAAGGGAGTGCTCGGAACGGTCACAGCACCAATGTACAGAAAGTGAAGCCCAAACAGGGTCAAACCACCTGCGGCACTGCGATCGGTAGTCTGCAATGTGTCGTCGTTTAAGAGTTGCGCGCGGCTCCTCCATTGTGTTGCAGTGGTAGAATGCCACTCAAAAGGCCCGGGTACGAATGGCAGCAGTAGATGGTGGGTTTTTATTCTTAGTGTCACCTTTTATGGCCGTGTTGGTTTTCTTTGGTTTCGTAAAACTAGCATCTGTTGCTACGTGTTGCTATAAAAAGTAACGTAAAATGTGAAATCTCGTTTCGAGTCTCGTATTCACGAAAATCTGCCATACTTTACGTTTTTGTTCTATCCTGGGCGGTGGCGCTGCAAATAACTGCGCTCACTGCCAAATATCTTCTATTTTACATCACATTTTGCGTTACTTTTTGAACCAGCACGTAGCAACTGAAGCTAGTTTTAAGAAACAAAGGAAGACCAATACAGCTATAAAAGGTGACACTAATAATAAGAATCCACCATCTACAGCTGCGTTTCGAACCCGGGCCTTTTGAGTGGGAAGCGGGCATTCTACACCTGCACCATTTCGGCGGAGCCGCGCGCAACTCCTATACGACGACACAATGCAGACTACCGAACGCAGCGCTGCAAGCGGATTCACCCTGTTTGGGCTTCACTTTTCCAAGCTCGTTCCGGGCACTCCCC
The DNA here is from genome assembly GCF_013339695.2 of Rhipicephalus sanguineus. Lineage (NCBI taxonomy): Eukaryota > Metazoa > Arthropoda > Arachnida > Ixodida > Ixodidae > Rhipicephalus > Rhipicephalus sanguineus. The sequence continues at coordinate 96,455,984 of NC_051180.1, read as the reverse complement.
TGTCCTAGTACACTCTAATATGAGCGAGGCTTCGGCTAAATTCGCCACCTCGCGGTATGTTAAAGCGTTGACGAAATTACACTTGTATTGGAAAGGCGCCAAAGGGGACGGTCGTATCAACTGCGCGTTTTTTTTTTCGAGCCTGGTGGCGCACATGTCGCCGCCCAGTTTTAAAGGTGGTGCTCATAGCATTCATCCATCGATCAATTCATCCATCCAACCAAGAGCACTGTGCGAGGTAAGTGTGAAAGATAAGAGACGTGTTCGTGTAGCCGCCGTTACGTGTTTGGCGGTAGCTCAGTGGGCTAAACGCCCGCCAGCCATTGTCGCGGACCGAGAGGCCTTGGGTTCAACTGTCAACGGAACTTTTAAAGACGATCGTCTTTCTTGGGGAACTTAAACGCAGAAATTTTGGTGTGTCTGTCTGTGTGTCTGTCTGTCTTTCTGTTTGTTGGCACGTCACTCGATTGGCACGTCACTCGGCCAAAGTTGAACCACTTGCCCAAGGGCCAGCCATCTTGAACGGCTGACTAGGTTCATAATTGTGCACATTGTTTATCAAAAAGCAAACATTACGCATATCTGAGGCGCAACATCACTAGGTAAGTATTAGGTGGCGTGTTTCTTTAATGGAAAATACATAGATACGTAATTCTAGAGACCCTAGTGTCTTAAGCTGTGCTGAAAATGCGACTGCACTGAAACTTGCCTTCCTCCGTGCCCTCTGCACGAGCTCATTGTTGTGTTTCGGTTTCGGTTCAGTATTGCACTGTACGAATGCCATGGGGCGCCGCTCTAGCATTCCTGTTTTACCCAGGCGACGTGTAATAAAAGAGTGTGTGGAGAGTACTCGTTGAGTGCGGACGTTTCTTCTGTTTCGGCGCTTCGCGCCGAACCGCGTGTTCGGGCTGGCTGGCGTCCCCGCCGGTCGCGTTGGTCACCGTCTGTCTCCGCGTGCTGCTGAGCCAGGACTACCAGCCCGCAACACAGCACTCATGTTTCCCGACGTATTGCCAGATGGCGTCCATATCTCACGCAGCGCCTCTTCTATCGTCTTTAGACGACATTTGCAGCAAAGCACGCAGATACGCGGCCAATTTTTTCTCAGTTTTTTTTTTCTTTGCCATCTCATGTTGTTCATTTTGCTGACGCAATTCCGTGTCGGAAATACGTCATGAAAGTCTTGGTTGGCCCCGGAATAAAGCACTTTCGTGTTAAAAAAATGTTCTTTGGTGCTTAGAAAAATTTATTGTATAACAGACGGTTAACATCAATAACAATTTAACATAACGTTTTCTTGCTAGAAATACGTTCACGAGAAAGACATTACATAATTCTGTAACATGGACATAAACAAGCACCTGAAATGACGCGTAGGCAACACGTACAATTGATGTTTATCACATTTACACATATATAAAATTAATATGTCACAAAAAGCTGGGCATATGTGTTTAGAAAAATGTATTATCACGGACGGTTAACATCAATAACAATATACACTGTTTAGAAAAAATTTATTTACAATCAAGCCGAATATTTGTAGTCACCGCTTACCTCTTCTCTTTCAGAGAGCCTCCATATTTTATCTGGCTGGAGAGCAGATGTTTCTCTATATACTTAACTAGAATTACAAGTAGACATGTGCGCTAGACCCAAAATCACCGGCGGCGGCGCGCCGGTGTTTCCACCTCCGGCGGCGGCGCGTGAACGGCGCGGAGTTCATCGGACCGGCGGCGGCGCGACGCGGGGGGGAGGGGGGAGAGCGAAGCAGTAAATGCAATAAGTACACGCCGTAATGTTACAGAAGCGAGGGCTAGCACTTAACTCTTTTGCTCCGATCTCAGTCAACTCCGCAAAACGCTGATCTATGATAGCAATACGGCCGCTCCCGGGAGAGAAGCGGTTTTCGGTCAGCTTGTCGTATCAGTGGTCCGAGCGCGAAGCAGTGAGATCACAGCGCGTAGAAGGGCATGCGAGCCGTTCGCTGGGGGATGTCTGCAGAAATAGCGCGCGTGCCAGCGCTCTCGACCGCGCCCTTATAGTCAAAGTTCGCAGTTGCTGCTCGAGTTACGCAGTCCCTCTCCCCAGACATCCCTTCTTGCTCCTTCGCCCAGCAAATAACGGGCGGGGCGTTTCCTTCTGCTTGAGGAGCAATCGACGGCAGGCCTTGCACGCGGGTTGATGTTATTCCGTGTGACGGAGATGGCCAGCTTGTTTCACATCTGCTTTAGCCATGTTCCTTGCCAACGCTCGCGAGCTTTTACTCGCGGGTAGAACATACAATGCGCGGAGCGATGTTATCGATTTAGTTTATACGGAACATGACGGCGACGGTGAAAACCTGTCCTGAGTGCCCCATACAATAGGCAGTTTTCGAATAGCGTACGCTAAGTTAGCGTTAGCGCTTGCGGCCCGCTATTTCCGTCACTCAACGGGAGCCCGCAAGCGGTTAGCGTACGACGCATGCGCAGTTGCGCGAAAAGCCAACGCAAAGCTTTGCGTACGCTATTCGAAAACTCCCTAACTGCAAACGCAATAAAAAGTATACGAAAAACCGTCGAAGCGGGCTCGCCTTTTTCCTGGAAAGCTGCATCGTCTCCGCTGTAAAGAGTGCGTCCGTTGGAAGAATCATACACTCTGGCGCCTTTTCCATTGGTTTCGTTCTCGCCTTCAATACCCTTCTTACAGGGGACATCTCCTCGCCACTTATTTCTTCCTAAAGCACGCGTACAATGCCAGCACTAAGCATTGAACCTATAATGATTTCGCGCTTGTTGGCTACAGTCTGTTATCTCCGCATGCGCGGTCGCAAACGCACAAAATGGAACGAAATCAGTTAGTCGCGCACGATAGTCGTGCGAGAGAAGCAAGAGCGGGTGGGCGGCTGCATAGCAAAGCAGTATGGGAGACAATACACAACTGTCATTTCTCGTATATGGACCAGTCGAGAGTATGTACCCTAATGATGTCAAGGGAATCACTGTTCTGGCATCACGAAGTGCACAAAAAGACAAGAAACGCCAAGAGAGAATAACGCGCTCGTTGTTTTTGTTTTTTGTTGTATTTTCAAGGCTGTTAGGGGCCCTTTATAAAAATAGGGCGTGCAAACACGGACACAGGAGAGTAGTCAGCACAACCAGAAATTCCGCTAACAACTGAAAGATCACACAGCCGCGGAACCGAAGGTAGACACAAATATTTATCTGCGCACTCCCACGTAAGAGGCCATACCTATTAATCAAGTGCGAGTAGTGGTCTACGTGAGAGATAGCTCTTCACTCTCTCGACTTTTCTCTTATACCCGTGTTTCCACGTCATGTCTTCTTAACATGAATGCCTACCAACTAGCTCAGCTACTTTCCAAGTTTGCCATTCTCTTTACTTCTGTCTTAATTTATAGATTTACTCGAGTAAGAATGAAAGGAAAAAGTGTACTAACGCACCGATATATATATATTACTTATACATTTTATTTATTTATGCACAGTGTACTAGGTCCAAGACTCCAAGAATATGCTATCCAGCGAGTTGGGTCGTCGCCCTTTAACGCGGCAGCCTTAAGGTCAGCCAATAATCGTGATATTTCTGGAGAAGAAAAAGATACAACTTCTGCGGAGCTATTCTCGACGCGTTCATCCAAAGGAGATGTCCACAGTCCATTTCGGCAGAGCGCATTCACTGATTCGAAAAAGCGGTGAGCCGTGATGTCACCATGCTCTTGACCACGTCGGCCGCACCGAACCCGCCAGCACAATCCTAGCGTAAGAAGAGAGTGGACGAGATGCACAGAAACATGAACTTGCCAATTCTGAATTTGCATATGAATGTGTCCCAGACGTTTGAGAACGATGCAGGGAATGCGTACTGACCTTACAGCTGCATTAGACGATCGGCCGCATTAAACTTAAATCTATGGCTAACACAATCAAAAGACATATGCACCGAAAATCGAATCCCTGAGGGCTACGTTCGTTGCATTGAAGCGCATTCCGTCTCTATCATTTGTGTCGAGAGTGTTTGAAAGCTTCGTGGTGTCATGATGGCGCTACAGAACAATAACCGGAAACAGGGGGCGCGCTTCTCGCCGAGCTCCCGCTATTCAGCGGCCGCTGAAATGGACAGTTCATTACATGGACACATCGAGAAGAGCTCCTCCGGTGAAGTGCTGTATTTTATTTCCAGATTCCCCATTCGAATTAAAAAAAAAGACTAACGGCGGCGCGCCGCAATTATTGCGCGGTGGCGGCGGCGGCGTGATCTCTCTTGGGACTTCGGCGGCGGCGCGAGCGGCGTGACCAAAAACAGGCGGCGGCGGCGGCGCGGCGCGGCGGCACACACCTCTATTTACAAGGAACGTCGACATAAAATCCAGAGAATAAAATTTCTTCTTAAACTTACACAATTTTTAATCTAAACATGTACAAATCCTGGTTAACATAAGGCTGGTACTGCATTCTACAAACAATTGCTCCGAATGTATACCACCTGCCTCGAATCTGGCACCCGTCTCGTAATTGGTTGTGCAAAAAAGACTGCACATATTTCCTTTTGGAAATTGAGCGTGGAATTCTCCTGAGACAAACTGCATAGTCGCGGAGTCGCCTCGCTCCGCCCTAGAGAACGTCAGGATTTGTTTTAGAAGCGAAGCAGCTTTTGCTTGGGGCTGTGTCCGCCCTTCCATCGGCGACCGTCCGTTCGGTAACCATGTGTGCTGGCACGGGCTGTGTAAGAGGCTGGGTAAGACGCTGTGGGCTCTCTCCTTTACACTCTCGGGAACCAGGTGTGCTGGCACGCGCTAGCGCGTTCGGGCCTGTGTAAGGGGCTTGGAAAGACGCTGTGGCCTCTCGCTTTTACACTCTCAGCAATCATGTCATGGCAAACAGCAACAGCAACTACAGTGAATTCATGGTGCGCTCCACTTGCAAGGACGCGTTAAAAGGACACTAAATGCAAATATCAAGTTGACGTTGATTGTTGAAATAGCGGCCCAGAAACCTCTTAGTGCTACTTTGATGCCAAGGAAGTGCTTATTTTGAAATAAAATCACGTATTAGTGGTCCGCATCGCTTTAGCGCACTTCAAATCACCCGCCTGAAAGCGGTATTTCGTACGTCACTGTTGCCTTGCCCAACGTTGCCCGCCTTTACTGCGCGGTGGCGTGCACTGGCGGCGTGCACCATTTGGGCATCCGGCAACATCACATGCATGCAGTATTTTGTCGAACTTTCTGTCAGAGCGACTTTCACGAGCATGCAAAACACACGCGGCAGTACGTGATGCCGAAACTACCACTGAGATGTGACCGCGTGAGCGAAGCATGGCACCGGGCGAAGCGCTATTCGGCGAAAACGGAACTTTTGAACCACGCGCGCAGTTCTCTATGGCAACGCCAAAGGTGTTCTTTTTTGCATGAATCAAACAGAAACGAACAAGCAGCATTTTATTACATTTCTTGATGCACGGAAGGTTCTTTTTTTTATTGCAGCTATTTTGATTACTAGCGAATAATTGTATTCATACTCTCACACGTCATGGGGGTGACTTCCAAAATGTCCCACTCGTGGCGCTCATCGTGCGATACATTTAGCTTCATTTCTCGGTAAGTAGGGCACTGCTGTTGATAATATTGCCGTTTTAGACGTTGTCATACATGAGCTTTTGTTCTGACATAAATTATTTGCCTTTTGTGTCCCTTTAACATCGGACAAGGTGCCCGTGATGAACGGAAATTTAAAAGTCGATCCATGCGCTGCTTCGTATCCCACATGGTTCCTTTTAGTGAGAGACTGTGTAATTTTTTTAGTTTTAATGCGAAAGTGTTTTATGCCGGGTCCACCAAGATTCTCATGACGTATTTCCGTCACGGAAATACGGCAAGCAAAATGAATGCCATCACTTGGCAAAAAAAACCTTAAGAAAAAGTTGCATTGACAGGAGTCGAACCCATGACCTCTCTGCCCACCACAATGGCTTGCGTTCGTTCAGCCCCCTAAGCTACCGCCAAACACATAACGTAGGCCGCGTAAACGCGCCTTTTTTTACACTTTCCTCTCACAGGGCTCTTGGATGGATGCTATGAGCGTTTCCTTTAAAACAAGGTGGTGACATGTGTGCCACCAGGGTCGAAAAAAAGCTTTGTTGCCTCCGCCATTAGCTCCTGCAACGCGTCGTTGCTGCGACCATCCCATTCGGTGCATTTCCAATAGGAGAAGTGTAATGTCGTCAACGATTTAACACACTGCGAGGTGGCGGCTTTAGACCAAACTTCGCTCATAGCATCCATTCATATCGACAAACTTTGCCGTGGCTTAGCTCGGCTATGCCAGGATATACGTAGCGTTAGCAAAGATTCAGCTTATTATTCTTACCTTCCAGATTGTCTAGGATTATTAGCCTTCTTCCGTTCATTCTTCGTACGCTGAACCGCTAATTGCCAGGCAACTACTTCGGGATCCGATGAGATAAGCTTCTCGGCTCTTCTGCGCCGTTGAGCAGCATTTGCGCTCTCCTTCGCCATGGCGTTACCCACCAGCAAACGTCAGTCAGAGGCTCTATCAAGCGGCTCCAGCGCAGTGTCAGACGGCGACTGCACAGCGAAGGCGAATAGCTGCGCTGGAGCAGGCGCCAGTGCGTCACTTCTCTCGAATGCGCAGACCAGCAGCGGCGAGTCGCGCGTGAGATGCCGGCTCCGGTGAGCCAGCTGTGTGACATCACTGATCCTCGCGCATGCGCAGCACGGCTCATGAGGTTCAACGCAAAATCGGCTCCGGCTAGGCAAGTGTAGCTAACGCTACAAAACAGGGCGTGCGAACACGGACACAGGAGAGTAGTCAAGACACCAGAAACGCCGCTAACAACTGAAAAATTACACAGCGGCGGAACCGAAGGTACACACAAATATTTATCTTTGCATTCCAACGCAACAGGCCATACCAATCAATCAAGTGCGAGTACTGGTCTACGTGAGAGATAGCTGTTCACTCTCTCGACTTTTCTCTTATGTCCGTGTTTCCAAGTCATGTCTTCTTAACATGAATACTTACCAACTAGCTCAGCTATATTCTAAGTTTGCAATTATCTTTACTTCTGTATTTATTTATCGATATACTCGGGTAAGAATGAAAGGAAAAAGTCTACTAACGCACCGAGATATATATATTACTTATCTATTTTATTTATTTATGCACAGGGTAATAGGTCCAATACACCAAGAATATGCTATTCAGCGATTTGGGTCGTCGCCCTTTAAGACTGGAGGACGCGGCAGCGTTAAGGTCAGGCAATACTCGTGATATTTCTGGAGAAGAAAAAAGATACTACAACTTCTGGGGAGTTATTATCGACGCATTCATCCAAAAGAGATGTCCACAGTCCATTTCGACAGAGCGCATTCAGTGATTCGAAAAAGCGGTGAGCCGTGATGTCACCTCGGTCTTGACCACGTCGCCGCCCCGAACCCGCCAGCACATTCCTAGCGTAAGAAGAGAGTGGACGAAATTCACAGAAACAGGAACTTTTCAAGTCTGAATTTCCATATGAATGTGTCCCAGATGTTTGAGAACGATGCAGGGAACGCGTACCGACCATACAGCTGCGTTAGACAAGCGGCCGCATTAAACCTAAATCGATAGCTAACACGATCAAAAGACATATGCACCGAAACTCGAATCTCTGAGGGCTGTGTTCGTTGCACTCGCCGAGCTCCCGCTATTCAGCGGCCGCTGAGATGGACAGTTCATTACACGGACATATCAAGAAGCGCTCCTCCGGCGAAGTGCTGTATTTTATTTCTAGATTCCCCACTAAAATTAAAAGAAACGACTAACGGCGGCGCGCCACAATTATTGAGCGGCAGCGGCGGGATCTCTCTTGGGACTTCGGCGGCGATGCAAGCGCCGTGACCAAAAACAGGCGGCGGCGGCGCGGCGCGGCGGCGCACACCTCTACCGCAAACTGCGTTGGGCAGCCTGCTCTTGCGTTCGGATGAAAAGCAGAGTTTGAGAATTGGGCCTAACACGGGCTGCTTTGGGTCAAACGCTCGGAGCGCCACACTTGACGAAATTGAAGTCATGCGAGGCGGGGTTATATTGCGCCGTGGCGCAGGCTTCGTCTGTGTCGTCTCGCTGGTGACCCAAGACGCCTTGGGGACCCACGCTAGTTTTCGATTTTGGCGTCATGGGCCAACTCGAGCGCAAGAGCCCCAGAGCGGCTTGGGTTTTGCGCATGCGCCCTATCGGCTTGCAAGCTTTTCGGGCGCCCAACAAGGAGGTTAAAAGAAATTGCTGGAGCGGCGATTATTGCGCAATAGTGAAGCCGTGCCCACCAAAAGCTGGCGGCTGCACCCGCCATCTTACTAGGGGCACGGTAAACCATCGGCGTTTGGCGAAGGAAAGCGAGCGTTTTCCACGCACGCCAGAGAGTTTAATATGGCAACTTTTACGGGTCAGATACTGCTTCAAGTGTGCCTTTGTGTTACTAGCTTTCGTAAGTAAGGCTCAAAGTCACGGCAAATTTTATTGGACATCAATCGTCAATACTCCTCTCGACGGGTTACTTTTGTCGGCAACAACAATGTTTTCTTTTATAATTAATGTAGCATTTACACTAAGAGATCAAAGCCATTTGATCTCTAAGTGGGCACCACCAGAAAAGAGCATGTTTCCGAGCTCTTTGGTGGACAAAAGCTGGCTTCACTTTCGTTGGCAAGGCGTTTCGAGAGCTTCCACTCCAGAATTTTTTAGGGGCGAAGCTCCTTAAGACGGCACCCGTTCGTCCCTCGTAGTCGTAGTAGTAGTCGTAGTGCGTAACCATTCTTACGCTTTGACCTCCAAGGTGGTGCCGGTGGGAGATTTTTCCTGTGCGTTGTTCAACAATAAAAAATTCGCAGCGTGCGCGTTAACTAAAAGCCGAATTCTTCTGTCTCTCATTCCCCATTAGCAGCCATTGGCATGTTCCAGTAGGAAACGTTAGTAGAAGTAGAAGTGTAAGTGTTAGCTAAAAGCCGACTTCTTCTGTCTCTCATTCCCATTAGCAGCCATTGTTCACCTCCAAGGTAGTGCCTGGTGAGATTTGTCCTGTGCGTCATTAAACAATAAAAATTTTGTTCAAAACGCCGTTGATTGATGAAATAAACCAACGAAAGACGCCAGATGTTTTGTAAAAGCAAAACGAAAGAACGCCAGATGTTTCTAAAGCAAAATGAAAAGACGCCAGCTGCTTAACGAAAGACGCCAGATGTTTTCTAAAGCAATGGTTTTCTAAACAATGAAAATTCACAGCGTACATGTAAAATTAAAGTGAGCTGCAAGTCGTCATAACTCATCGAACCTTTAGTATAAACGCGCCCGAACTCACGTCGGTGATGATGTACTGGGCAGAATTCACGGAAGATTCACGGTTTACCGATGAACCTCCGCAGCTTCGCCCACTCATCATCATTCACTCCGTGGATATGCTGTGATTTTTTAAACCTCCTTGGTCCCCAAGCTCCTTGGGGCCCCATTTCTCAAACTCCACTCAGACCGCAAAGTGAGCCAAATGTTGAAGCCACTGTGTGCCTCTGGTATGTCAGAAAACCTCCCTATTTTCTCTAGCTACCGGGCAGACTTTTTCGTTGATATATAACTAGAGTTGCGAGCAATGACGACCTTAAATCTATGGAGAAAAAAGTCATTCATGCTTCTGCACATTCTTTAATCTAAAATATCCGAAGTGAAGGATAAAGTAATGTCGACATCGCATTCTCGAAACGATTACTCCGAATGGATACCACACGAAAAAAAATTATATAGTGCGGGCTCGAACCTGTCACTGGTAATTGTGTCTGGGAAAAATTGGGGATGGCATGTAGGGAAGGTTGTTTTGAGCTCCACTAACGTAAAACCTTTGGAAGGGCGAAGCATCCGGTTTGCGCCGGTGTTTCCCACAGCAAGATAACCTTTAATGGTCAGTGAGAGACACAAGAATGATTAGATACAGAGACCCGCAGTCCGCTTTTTTTAACGCGCCCGCTACGAATCCTTCGTGTTAACTACGCACAAGAGGAATCTCTTATCGGTACTATATTGCAGATCAAGAACAAGTGCCTATATATAGGGGTGGCCGGTGAGCGGTTGTGCAGCTCGAGCAGTCGGTCTTTTTTTTCAATCAAGAAACTCGTTAGCAGGCGCTGCCTGCGTCGGCGTTGTCTCTCGCGGGCGAGGGCGCGTTTTCATTCCTTGTGAGCTGGTAGTTCAGCGTTCATCGCAGCAAGGACGTTTCCAGAGTCAACGCGCGCCGTTCGCTCTCTATCGCCACACAGCGAGCGCTCAGGCCGTGGCAACCTCTCTTGCGCTCAAACAAAGGAACAGGACACGACGGTGCACACTGCGACGGCAGACAATGATGCCCGCCGGCAAGCAGCGACACTAAGGTGCTTCCCACATAAAATATCAGCGGCGATTTTTCTTTGGGAATTGAACGTAGTGTTTTACCATTGTAAAATGCATTGTCGCGGAATCCTCTGGTTCTATCCAAGGAAGCCTCAGCTTGCTGTTTGAATGACATTTTTATTCCTCCTTCTGGACCTTTGTCTCTGGGAGGCATCCGCATGGCGTCCTTAGTCTGTCTTCTCTCTAGCGTTGGCCAGCTTCTGCATTGGTTCAAAGAGAAGCCCATACCGTGATAATCGAAACGCGTATTCGGCATTAAGTTTTCGCGAAGTGATTATTGTTATTGCACATACAACGCGCGGTGTCGGCCTTGCGCGTTGTCCTGCACACGGCATTTTATACCATTATTATGAAATAGTTCTACAGCGCCTTCATAGCAAGTGTGCTTTCTTTCCATTTCTATGCATGGTATGGCATGGCAAGAACTTTATTATGGTCCAGAAACATTTCTATGGCAGGCGAAATTCCATGGGCACTGCAGATGAAGTTCTGCCGTCGCCGTTGCCGTGAGGTACTGTAAAACGTCTGAGGATGATAGAATCGCCCCGCGCGAGGTGTGTTTTATGTGCCAGTGAAAGTGTGCGACGAAAGCCAAGATCGCGGCCCATGCGGACAGGAAATGCGCCACCCGCCCCCCTGCCGCGAGAGGCATGTGGTTGGTCACGGATGCGTCGGGCTACGTGGTTTCGGTAGAAACTGTGTACTTGTACGGGCAGGCCCCGTCGCGAAAAACCTTTCTGTACTAGGATCAGCAGAGGGCTCATACTTTAGTACGCACCACGTTTTAATCTTTTCGTTTGTGTTGAAAAGACAGAGAGCACGAAAGTCATTTTGCCAGCTCTAGCAGCCAAATTTATTTAAGGCCAGGTGTGAATGAGTTACACCAGCGCGGATGCCAAAAGGAGTTAGATATTAACCTCACCTCGTAAAACTTTCCAAAATGTTGCTAACGCATATGTCGTTTGTCCCTTTGCGGCGAAATTTGTACTTTGATTGGTATCGCCGTCATCACATATATATTGTTCATATATATTCACTTTCTCAAAGCGAGGGCACATAGCCCTACTTACTCTTCATTACCGGGAGCATAGTCTCCGGTTGTACAAGAAACAAATGCAAATTTTGTAAAAGCAAAGTCACATTTCTCGGCAATTGTATCGACGCTAACTGGCTACGTCCAAAAGGCGAGAACATAAAGACCGTTCGCGAAGCGCTTGAGCCCATATCGGTGAGTGAGCTGAAAACAATCTTAGCTCTTGTTCTGAGGCAAGTACCTGGGCATTCTTAAGCACGTTCTTCCTTAACGTGGCAACGTAGCTGGCTCTGCTATGCGCCTTACGCTCCAAAGGTGCCCTGTGGCAGTGGAAGCCGGAACGCAAGGTTAACGAGGCAATGGAAGTTGCCATATACCTGGCCCCTTTTGATCCCACCAGGCCGTTCAGGCTGGAATGTGATGCGTCACCAGTAGGAATCAGAACCGTTTTGTCCTACATCAACGACTTGCACTATCCCATTCGGTTTCGTTCGACGAAGCTCGCAAGGGCTCAGTGTAAATATTGGTAGGACATGCGTTCGTCCTGGTGACGGACCACAGTTTACTTGTTTAGTGAATCCAAGGAAGGCTACAACGCCAATGGCAGTCCCCGGATTCAGCGTTGCACCTTGCTTCTCGGCAGCTACGGCTATACGTTTTAATACCGTAAGGGCCATACGTCGGCAAACTCTCTCATGAGTCGACTCGATCACGCTCAGATCAGGCTGCGAGTCCAAGTTTGAGTGAGTCCGGATGAGTAACACTCTGGTGAGTTTGATCCGAGTCAGTGCGGTCATGGAAAATTTTAGTGCTTCTGAGTTTGAGTAAGTCTGGCTGAGGAAAATATTTGTGAGTCTGAGTCCGAGTGAGCCGTAGCCGCGAAATATATTTCTTGAGTGAGTTCCATCTTTTATTGCTAACTTATGGTCCTACCTACTCGTCTTCGCGTTACTATCAGCCTTATATCGGCTTATGTTTACACTCAAATATATTCACACATATCTCAGCACTCTAGGGTTTTTAGGCCGCCTCAATATTTATTGACCAGAGGCGTGACTTTGGGGGATGCCATGATCTACCCCCGCGATCTCTTTCACGGGAACTTCTTGATAAAAATATAGCGTGGGAGTAGCATATTTCGTGAGAACTTCCTTAGTGGATTGAAACCACTGATAACTAGTTGATGAAGGAACAAGATCAAAAAGCTTATCATAGAGCACCGATTTTACAAGAAATTCACGTTACAGAGCATTCACACAATGATCGAAGCTGATTTTACGCTTAAGGGACTCATCAGTTGACTCACTCAGGCTCGCGCAGGCTCATGTCAGTCCGTGAGTCTGAATCTGAGTGAGTCCCGCTGAGGTATAAGTTGGTGAGGTTGAGTCCGAGTGAGCCCGGTTGAGGAAACGTTAAGTGAGTGTGAGTCCGAGTGAGGAAATTTTTGTGAGTCTGTGTTCGAGTGAGCCCTCAGAGGAAAATATATTTCATGAGTGAGTCGGAGTCAGTTACAATTTTATTGCCAATATATGGCAAGGACAGTGACCATTCAAATGACGACTGCCTCAGCTGGTTGCCGCTGCCATTTACAGAGCAGCGAGGGGCCATTTCGATGAACGGGAATACGTTTTGTTTCTGCGAAGCCTGGAAGAAACGGAAACATGCGCCGGAGAAATGAAAGAAATGACCGATCGAGACACCATTATTCAACGGGTCAAACAATCGATGTCAGAGGGATGGCCGCTGCTTCAACCGCGAGACCACGAACAGTACGGGCCGCACGTCCACAGACGGATCGAGTTGAGCGAAAGTAACATTTTGGTGTACTGGGGTCATCGTAATGTACTCCCCTTCGCATTCGCGGCAAGAAGACGTTTTCTAAGCCTGCTACATGAAACTCATTCCGGTATAGTTTCTGAGAAGTCGTCATCCACGACGCTGTAATGGTACCCGGTACTGGGCTCGGACATCGCTCAAATGGCCGATGTTTGTGCGCAGGGTTCCGCGATGCCCCCTGCCCAGGCACCTGCGAGAATGGAGCAGCCTGCATGCTGCTTTCGCGAGTTCGGTGGATGGGCACGTAATCTTAGTCACTGTCTACTAGGAAACAAGATGGACCGAAGCGGTTTTTCTCGAATGCTTGCCTCGTAACAAGATACAGCAACTGACAACAGCACCCTGTCACCCAAAACTTAATGGTTATGCTCGAGGAAGCACTAAAGCGAAATTTAGGAGAGGAGTTGGTAAAGCTGTTGCATAGATTTTTGTTCAGGTACCGCCGAACACGCAGAGAGGATGGCAAGTCATCGGTGGAACGTTGGCTTGGTTACCAGCTTAGGACGAAAATAGACAGCATTAAGCCCAAGTAAATGTGTGCAGATTAATCATTGTTAGGGTTTGACGTCCCA